>NC_064813.1:23358788-23658788 GCF_023721935.1 Panthera uncia
CCTTACCATAACTTTATGGTATGCATGACTATTGTTACTCTGTTTTAGAGATCAGGAAATTGGCATTTAGAAATTGGTACACAGCTTTCCCAAACTTACCTAGCTAGACAAGATTTGAACCCAGTCTGCAGCATTTGAGAAAGCATGGTAGAATAAGTATAGAAGACAGGTTTTGAAATCAAAGAGACTTGGTGACAAATATCAAATGATGATCTGAGCCAAAACACTTAATCCCTCTGAGCATAGGTTTCCTTATTTCTGAAATGGGAACTGCCTTGCCTCAGCTAGTTAGAGCTCTTTTTTGCAAGCAACAGAAGCAACACTAGCCAATCAAAATGACCGGATTCCAGGGAGTTGTGGCGATAGTAACAACTAACGAATGCATTCTTCAAGGCTTCCATGTTGTCAGTTCCAACCATCTTCCATCCGCGGCTGACTGCTCAAGACTCAGATTCCCAGGAGAGGGTGCCTACCTGGTCTGGCTCATGTTACTTTCCACACCTTTAATTCAGTAGGGTAGGTCATCAAGTATTCATTCAGTGATGGAGAGTTCATCTCCCAAGGAAAACTGGTGTGATTTTACCTGAAAATGGGGTAAGGGATGCTGTAAAGGCAAAAAGGAAACAAACACTATAAAACGTGGTTTCACGAATGCTACATAAAGTAAAGGAGATAGTTTAGGCAAAGCACCTGACACAGGAGTCAGGGCTTTCTCTTCCCTTTTGTTGAAACATTCAGAAAAGGGGCATTTAATAGTAGTATAAGAAATGATATTGAATAGAATTTATCCTCCACTGGCTGTTTCTATTGTCTACCTCCTGATAGTCTCTCACAGGAACTATCTGATGTTAACCTCCCTCTTATTCTGCCCAGTGACTGCCAACCTTTCCCCATAATGCCTGTGTTTATATAGATTTCTCCCCATTGCTTATAGGCATCTTTCCATGGCCTGTCCATACTAATGTGCTAATCTGAATCATCTCATTGGTGAGCATCCTGTTTTTTCTCCATCGTTACATTTTTTAAAATTTCAAACACATAGAAAAATTAAAAGAATCAGACAGTGAGCACCCATAAACACACCACCTAGATTCTACCATTAATATTTTAGGTTATTTGCTTTATGGCATGTCCATCCAACTGTCTGTCCATTCATACATCCATTCAAGCCCCTGTTTGACAACATTGTAACTTAATAGATTAATAAAGATTTTTTTTTTACAATGAACCAAAATCTTTCATATCAATGTTAGCAAAGAACCAAATGACAGAGGTCCCAGCAACAACTAGGGGTTGGGCCAGTATCTGTTGGTTAATGCTTTGAATAGAAGAAGTTTTTAAAACATTTGTTTCTCACAGAATGTAACCATCTGTTCTTTCTAACAGGTTCTTGACTTCTATCATTTCTAACTATGTCTCTAAAATAGATTTTTCAGAGAACTGCTTTTGGAATGATTGGGAAAGTGTTCTTGGGAAGAATTCACTGACTGAAGTGAGCCAAAATCAGAAAAGTATACGGATGGAGCATTTCCTATGTAATAATAATAATGATAAGTTTTGAAAAATGTCTTGTCACCAAAAATGTCTGTCAGGAGTCAAAGACTCTGAGAGGGATGGTCCCAATCTTGAGAATCAGATAAACAACTCACCTCCTCAGGGCTACTGGAATACCAAGATAATTTACACACCCCACATTGCATTCTATTCTTACTGACTAGGTTTCACTGTGAGACTTGTGGTTTCATTCAAGCTCCTGAATTCAAAATTCAAACATCTGGGTTTTTGTTGATTTGCATACTTGTTGAAAAGAGATGTTGAGCCAGTGCTGGTCAAATTTTAGGTGCAAAGGTAATAAAGTGGAAGAAACATAACAGCCATTTTTGAAGTGTAAATACAGTTCACATTTAAGTCTACAATATGGAATGTCTAGTCTTGGTGCCATTTATCTGTGTTCTGGCATGAGATTTTTATATCTTGATGGGTAAGTAGAGGTGGATGAGTGTGTTTTGGGAGTACTAAGGTGGAATTAGCAGGTGGCTGAGGAAAACTTGCTGAGAAAAAAAGGAGATGGAGGAATAATTCTGCCAGCAGGAGAGAGAAGGTCTAATCTGTACTGGAAAGAATAGTGAAATGTAAATAGAATCTCAGGACATGTCAACGAAGAAGAATAAAGATGAAAAGGGGATAACATAGAAGAGAAATGCAAACAACACCTAAATAAGTGAATATAGACTGAATGGAGAAGAGACATCTCTGAGTTTAGGTGAGAAATTCTCAAGTAACCAGGCATGCTATGATAAAGACTGGCCTGGGGTGACAGGATATAATAAAAAAGAAATGAGTACTATAGACAGGTAAAATACCAGGGAGAGGTTCTTATGTGCTTAGGCCAATCAGCACAGCCCATCAGCCTAACCCCAGTCAGCTCAGACGTGGCCACAGAGCCTTTTTAAAAATGCTTGGATAGAAAAGTACTCTCTTCTGGTTGGTGTGCTGTGTGGACTTGAAGCTTGGAACTGCTGCAGCCATGTTGACACCATGAGGGAAGACAGCCTTATGATGATGCTTCCCCTTGAAAGACAGAAAAATCAGGTCATCCAGGACAACACTGAGCCACTGATCAACCTTCTCTGAAATTCAAACCACCCCGGGATTTAACAAATTCAACCTCATCATTGAATAGCTACAAACTGATAATGGTGTCGGTGTAGCCCGGAAGGCATCACTAACATAGTTAATGGTGCCAATTTTACATCCTTATTGGAAAATAATCTTCTACCACATCCTCTGGTACATAGGCAATGTTCAGTTAAAATATAAGTGGAGGGGGAAAAAATCTAGCTAAAAGCCAAGGTTCGAAGCAAAGGTAAGATATCATGTTTGTGACAGCAAAGTGGTGTTGAGTAGGGGGTTTGTGGCCATGCCAATGTAAGGAAGAATTAGCAAACAATTCTATTTTTCCCATTCACAATTCTGTAACAGAGATAAAGCACCTGAGGATATAGAAATAGTGATCAGAAAACAGGTTTTCTCACATTTTCTCAGCTGCTTTTTCAAATTCTTTCCATTCTTGACAGTCAGCAACTCACAAGATAGGGAGGAGAGTACACTTCTCTTCTAATTTTTCAGGGCAGAGGGAACTACCTAAAAAGGAAAATAATGTTCAATAGTGTAGTATGGGAGCTCAGTTCTGATGGTGACTTTTTTAAGGAACCATTATGTCCCCAAATAGTCTCTACCATCGGTAATAGTGCCCCCTTCTCCAAAGCAGGGGTGATAAACTAATACAGTCTTTCTGAGAGGCTTGGAAAATCTGCAAATGCAAACTACTTTAGAAATAGTCAGATACTAACTGAGTAGAGAGTAGAAATTACACCCTAGAGGAAATAAAAACAGCATTTTTCTTAGTCTTTATTTCCAAGGTTTGTGTACAAGGCTAGCGTTTTTCAGTGAGTGACACTCTGGAGTCCTTTCCTAATGACCCTAAACAAATTTCAGAGATCAAGCAAGGCATCATTTTGGTTAATAAACAAGGTCATAAAGTGAATATGCCAATTTCAAAGCTACTGTTGTGTGGAGGAAGATTTTTTCGTTATGAACTAAACATATTAACTTTTATGGCAGCTCGTTGCCTTCTGAGAGCACTCATGTATCCCGTTTATCAAGGCTGTGTGTAGCCTTGAGATGTGCGTGCTGTATCACTGGGAGACAGAGAGTTAATAAATATGGTGCAAATTAAAAAGAGTCTCACCTATGGGGAGAAATAAATGAGATGAAGAGAGTGATTAAAGAAAGCATCTTACTCAAGCTGAGTACTGAGGCAAGATTCTCTAAGAGCTACAAGGAAGCATGAGTATAAATAGTGGGAAGGACAGAAATTACCTATGAAGTAAATATCTGATGACTTCTAGGGCTTAGCCTGGAATAACAGAGAGGTCAAGGTTATCATTAAAGCAATGTATGCACTAAGTACATAAAGAGGTAAATGAGAAAGTCTCTGTCCTCCTAAGATTTATACTCTACTTAAGAAGACAGGTTATGCACATGGAAAGGTACTATAGCATGCCCAATATTGACACTTAAGGGTTAAAGGAATTACAGTCCTAATGGTGTGGGAGCTTAGAGGATTGCTGTGGGCTTGGGTAGCTGGGGAGAAAGAGGTGATTCTGAGCTGGGCTTCGCAGAGAGAGTAGTCCCAAATGGGTGAGTGGATGAAAATGTATGTGAAGGGAAGTCAGAAAGGAAGAGGGAAAAGACAGATGAGATGGCCCTCCTGGTGCTTCTGGGACATCTACAGACCCCATGAATTTCCTCATCTCTCCCTTTCAAGCAATAATACTGCATTTAAAGGAAGAGAATTTGAATGAATAAAAGGAGATCTTCTAGAGATCCTCAAAAAGAGCAATTCTATTGTAGTGCTAGCTTTCTATGATATCTATGTGTATATTTGCTATATCAACACAGAAGTTATGGAAAAAAGAAAAATATAGGCTCTAATCATAATCACGACGGTAACTGACTAAAACCCAACAGGTATTCTTTCCAACAATTTAAAAATAGCAATAACATCATCACCTGAGATTTGAATTCACTTCAGGCACAAAATATTACAAAAATAATTTCCCAGACACCTACTTAAGGGGAGATTTCAGGTCAGAAATCACATTAAGGAATTAGTTACTAAGCACCAGGACAAATCCATTAACATGGCAATCTTTGTGGTCATCTGCCATATCGCCAACACAGGTCTCAACATCATCACGTGGACAGGAGGGAAAACATTTTAATATGGGAAATGATGAGCACATCTTCTGTAAGTATCAAAGATCTCAGAGATCTTTCCTGGAATTACTGAACTATTTCCATCTTTTTAGTGAGAAATAATACCTCTTTAGGAAGGCAGCAGTTGATGTCATCTGGACTGTAGAGTCCTATTAAAGATGAGTTCAACTCAACTACCTTGTAAATAATAATATTCTCATCACTTGAAATATTAAAGCCATGTGTACAGAGCTTACATCATGACATTATCTTTTTAATTTCTTCCCTCACCTGTAGCAATCTCTTTGGCCTCCCATCTTGGAGGATGACACCACCATCTATCCAGTGACCTAATCCAATAACCCAGATGCCTATGTTTTTTCCTCACTGCAATTCCTGCTTCTTTCATTTTCACTCCCTTAGTATTCTCTCTGTCTGTGTCCACCACCCTATGCCTACTACTGCCATTAATCACGTTCTCACCATTGCACAACTGGAATATTACAGTCTCCTAACTGGCCTCCTTTGCTCTCCTGTAGCCTATTTTCCCTAATGAATCAAGAGTAACCAATTCTGATAAGCACGATTCTGTTAATGGTACTGGCATAGGTTAAATTTTTCACTGCTTCTAGAAGAAGGCTCAAATAATTCGGCTGGGATAGAAAAATCTTCATGATCTGACCCATCTACTTCATGAACCTTATCTCTTATCACACCCCCCATTTCTTATCTCACAGTCCAGCCAGGATGAATTATTTTCGTGATCTCTGAATGCATCCCATTCCTTTGTTCAGGCTGCTCTCATGTGGAATGTTCTTTTCAGTGACCATGTCTACCTGGCCAACAAAGCCCACCTTTGAAGGCTCAGCCGAAGAATTATCTAGGAAGTCCTTCCTGTCCACTCCTTTAAGTAGAATTACTCCTAATCAGTGCTCCCGTTAAACCTGCACAGTCTTCTGGTATCACACATACTCATTGTGCTTTCTGGTTTCCAGGTCTGTTTTCCTTTTTAGGCTGAAGATAAGGGATGACGATGCCATATTCATCCCTGTATTGTATTCATATTTGTGTTGCCTGTTGGTTCCATGTTAGGCTTTGCCAAAGAGAGCACTAGAAAGAAGTTGCAAGACGGGAGGAGGAAGAAGGGACTTGCTCCTTCCTGTCTGCTACTTTCTGGCTTCTTGTCTGCTTCCTGTTCCTGTGAGCAACACTCCAGCAACACTTCCTTGCCTTCCTGAAGTAGCAGCTGAATCCCGTTTGCAATTTTTCCAACCCTGGCAGAACAAGCCTCATTGTTTCCCTCAAAGGGACGCCAGCATGAACCAGCTGCCCCCGCTCAGAGGTCTGGGTCCCGGTCTCCAGGGAATCCTCAAAGCCTCAAAGTTTTAATAATTCCAATTTCTTTCCCTGTTCTCCCAGGCTTGGAGGTGGGAGTTGCTTCCTGCAGTTGCTACTTCGATGGAACTGTATAATTCTCTTTTTATACTTTCAGTGATCTAGTTAACAACCACATCTGGTTAACAACTCTTTTTTTTTTATTTAAAAAAAAATTTTTTTTAATGTTTATTTATTTTTGAGAGACAGAGCACGAATGGGGGAGGAGCCTCCGAAGCAGGCTCCAGGCTCTAAGCTGTCAGCACAGAGCTTGATGGGGGGCTCGAACTCATAAACCACGAGATCATGACCTGAGCTGAAGTCGGACGCTTAACTGACTGAGTTGCCCAGGCGCCCCTAAAAAAAACAAAATCTTAAAAAAAAAGTTTACCTCCAAAACATGCACTGAATTAGTAATGTTTTTGCAGGGAGCTTTATTCAGTATACCTTTATTCTCTAGGTCTTAAATTTGACATCATTGTTTCAGAGAATTGACATCATCATTCAGAGAATGCACAATGTTGGCCACTTCGCACGGGGCCTACACCAGACTGTTTGTGACCAGTCCCACCCTGGACCAAGAATGCTCTTCTCATTCCAGCCCCATTATGACTAAGCCCATCATCTTGATTATCCGAGCAGATTCTCAACTGGTTTGTCATTTGTATATGTTTTCTGCTCTTTTCCTCCCCCAGCCTGAGAGCAGGATTATTTCATCTGTTTCTGTGAATCCCCCACAGCTCAGCAAATATTATGCAAACAAAGACATGAAGGAATTAGGTGAATAATCAGGCAAAGAGAGAATTCACTGGCATTGACTTACCACTGTTTATTGATTGGAAGGCTTTGGGCACAATAGCGCTTGATAAAGATTGTTAATTAATCATTCACCAGTACAATATATGATCCCCATTTCTCGTGAGTGATCCTGACTGCCTTACTATTGTTTTTGGACCTAGATCTCTCAGAGGAAACATTAATTTCTATTAATAGTGACAGAGGAGGCCACAGAAGGAAGAGCATGAGGTTGGAGTCAGAAAAAACTAGGTATAGATTCTGAAATTGCCACCTGTATGACCTTGGGGGCAAGTTACTTAAGCTCTTGGAGCCTCAATATCCTTTTCTGTAAATTGGAATAATAATGATAATAATAATAATAATAATAACAAACACCTATTAATTGTTTTATACCAGATATGTTCTAAGAGTCATACATTTATTAACTAATTTAATCCTTACAACAACCCTATGACATATTTACTATCACTACCCCCATTTTATTTTATTTTATTTTATTTTATTATTTTTTTTACAGTTTATAGTACGCTACCCCCATTTTAGAGACAATCTCAGACAGGTTTAATAGCTTGTCTAAGATAACCCAGCTAGGAATTCTTTGGATCCAGATGTAGAGCCAAGCAGTCTGGCTCCAGAGCCCAGCTTCCTGACCATCTGCTGGCTCTTTCCTGATTACCAAAAATCTCATTCAATGAGCTAATACATGTTGAGGGCATGGCCCATATAAGTGCCGCATAAATGGTGCTATTCTGGCACCCTGGAAGGGAATTCAGAAAGAGCTTGGATTCAGTAGCATAAGTTCAGATTAGATTTACCATTGAAATGACCTGACTGGTATGAACCGTTATTTTCGTTATGAACATTTTGGCAAAAGCGTCGGCCTCAAATAGTAGCAGAACATTTTCCTCCCATCCTTAGTGGTCAACGTGGTGAAAGGTATTTAGTTTTGTAGTGTTTATTCTGTGTTCCGTTGCTAAGGAAAAGGTGATGTAGCCAGATAATGCAGCGACAGGCGACAGCTGAGCCATGTAAAGGCAGCGTCCTGAGCCCTGAGCAGCCTTCTCTAAGCCAGCACTCACTGCCTTTACCCAGCTCTGTTTCTTTCCAGTACCTCCCACCGCCTACCATAAGGAACTCGTGTGTTGTCTGTCCTCCCACAGAAATGAAGTCCCCGTAGGGTCAGAACAAGATCGGTTTGGTTCCCTGCTGCACGGCCTTTGCTAAAACGCCATCCTACCGAGAGCGGGGTCTCGCCTCGGTACGTGCTGCACAAACAGCAGGCACTGTCTTCAGTACCGGTTTTCCAGAAAATACGGGACGAGTCTGCGTGCACTGTGGCTCATCCCCATTTCTGACGGGGACTGGGGACACGATCTTAAAACATAACTACAAGTGGGGCGCCTGGGTGGCGCAGTCGGTTAAGCGTCCGACTTCAGCCAGGTCACGATCTCGCGGTCCGTGAGTTCGAGCCCCGCGTCAGGCTCTGGGCTGATGGCTCGGAGCCTGGAGCCTGTTTCCGATTCTGTGTCTCCCTCTCTCCCTGCCCCTCCCCCGTTCATGCTCTGTCGCTCTCTGTCCCAAAAATAAATAAAAAATGTTGAAAAAAAAAATTAAAAAAAAAAAAAAAAAAAACATAACTACAAGCAACAGGTCAGAGACAGTGCAGAGTCAGAGCCTGTATCTCCTTCAGCGCTTGGGTTGAGGCTGCGGCTCCAGACGGGAGAGCCAGGTAGGAGCCCTCCGAGGCTACGGAGAGGACAGATCTGAAGGAAATATGGAGGTGGGGTTGATGCCAGCACTTCGAATCAGGTCTGCTTTGAGAAATTCCGCTCAGAATTTAGTCAGGAAAGTGTCTCTCTCAAAAAACCATGAGGAGTAAATAGCTCTGGGATGTACTGTTTTGCTTTGGCTGCTTGGAAGCTTAGGGCCAAACTTCATGCTCAGAAATGGTAGTAATAATTGTTTAGGCCACAGTTTTAGTATCTTTTTCTCTCTCTGATATACATATATATACATATGTAATATGTTTATTATATTTAATATAAGAATAAATATTTATCATGTATATTTATTTTGCTTGACATAATAATAGATTTGATATATAAGATATATGAAATCTGATATATATGCATTGTTTTTTTTAAATTTTTTTAGCGTTTATTTATTATTGAGAGACAGAGAGATAGAGCATGAGCATGGGAGGGGCAGAGAGAGGGGGAGACACAGAATCCGAAGCAGGATCCAGGCTCTGAGCTGTCAGCACGGAGCCCGATGCGGGGCTCGAACTCACAAACCGTGAGATCGTGATCAGCTGAAGTCAGACGCTTCACTGACTGAGCCACCCAGGCACCCAAATCTGTTTTTATTTTAATAAATTTATTACACATATCTTTCTGTTTGGAAACCATCTCAAATTTTAAAAGTAGGATATAAGCGTAGATTTCTGAATAAAAAAGAAGTCAGAGAAGTCCTGAGGGTCAGGATGGTGGCCCCAGAAGAAGCCTCTCTTTCCTAGTCCCTGGCATGGCATGCATTTCTGCCCCTCACTGCGTTACCCCCCTCCCAATCTTGGCCCCAGCTCCGGACCTGCAAGGAGTGTCCACTCAGCACATTTCTCTGCGTCCACCTCTTTCTCTACATCACTGGTACCAGCCACACATCCAGCAAATCCGATCCCGTGCTCTTCCATTTAACCTTCTTCAGGATCCCTCACTGCACAGCAGAGAAAAATCCGTTGAGCCGAATAAACACTCCAGCCACGTTCCATGTCATGTCTTTCTCCAAATTTATGTTTAGTCAGTGTGATTCTGTTTATAAAAATGTATCGGATATCTACTACATGCCTGGTTCTACGTGCCCTAGAGTTACAGAACGGTGGGGCTTAGCTCTTTCTGGGAAGTCCCCACAACACCCTTGAGGTCATTACCTCCCCATATACTCTATCTCGTCTATCCCATGCATTCTTTTATTATTTAGCTCCAATCCACACTGTTGGACATGGACTTTCTATGGCTTGTGGTTTACTTCTTCTGCTTGACTCTGCATTCATGGAAAGCAGGAGACATCGTTCATCCATCTCCACAACTTCAGAGTCTAGGGTATAGCACACAGCGGGTGTTGATAAACACATACGTGTGTATATAATCATTTTTTAATGGCGGAAATTAAAGGCGTGAGAAAGAATACCCAGGACAGTACCTTTCACACGGTATTTACTCACTAAATGTTTGTTTATGGGAAGAGAAAATGAGGGTCAGAGACACCCCGTAACTGAGAAAGGGAAAGGGAAAAGTGGTGAATGGGTTGCATGAGAGACAAATGTCCATGTGTGAGAATCATGTGTTTTGGAAGAAGAACAATGACTGAACTTTCAAACGTGTGTATTTAGTTTGATTCAGTAAGTATCCTTTTTTTTTTTTTTTAAGTTTATTTATTTGTTCATTCTGAGAGAGAGCATGTACGCAGGGAGGGACAGAGAGAGAGGAGAGAGAGACTCTCAAGCAGGCCCTGTGCTGTACTGTTAGCGCAAAACCCTATGCGGGGCTCGAACCCATGAACTGTGAGATCATGACCTCAGCCGAAATCAAGAGTTAGACACCTAACCTACTGAGCCACCCAGGTGCCCCTCAGTAAGTATTTTCTGGGGCGCTTGGGTGGCTCAGTCAGTTGAGCATCCGACTTTGTCTCAGGTCATGATCTCACAGTTCATGGGTTTGAGCCCCAAATCAGGCTTTCTGCTGTCAGCATGGAGCCCAGAGCCTGCTTCATATTCTCTGTCTCTCTCTCTCTCTCTCTCTCTCTCTGCCCCTCCCTCACTTGCTCTCTCTCTCTCTCAAAAATAAACATTAAAAAAGAGAATAAGTGTTCTAAAAATTTTTTTTAGTTTATTTATTTTGAGAAAGACAAAGTGAAGTGGGAGAGGGGCAGAGAGAGAGAGGGGGAGACAGAGAGAAAGAGAGAGAGAGAGAGAGAGAGAGAGAGAGAGAGAATCCCAAGTAGGCTCCACACTGTCAGCACAGAGCCCGACTCACAAAACCATGAGATCTTGAGCTGAGCTGAAACCAAGGGTTGGATGCTTAACTGACTGAGCCACCCAGGCACCCCAGAATAAGTATTTCTTAAACGTCAACTATAAATAGGAAAGCTGACTGGGCAGCTGGGGTTTGAGCAACACGTGAGCGGACGCACACTTGTGAAGTGCTATTTCATTACAAGTGTGGACTCTGGAACCACATGAGCCCTGGTAGAGTCTGACCAACCCCTTGCTGCGTAACTTTGGGCAAGTTACATAACCTTTTCAAACTGGATTTCCTATATAAAATAAGGATAAAAATTACCTAACTCACGGGTTATAAGTTTGAAATGAGACAATTCATGTGGTACGTAAGGGACGTAGAAAGGATGTGGCAAATATTAGCTGTCAGTACCGGTAACCAAACGAGAGATAAAAACCATGGTCCAGATTTATCTTCTACTTCACAGAAAGAGCCACATTTACTCCTCATGTGAGTATAAAAACGTTTATCAAACACCATGATGTTTAAGCTGAACCATATGAAATGATCAACATTCAACTGGTTTTTGACTTATTAAAATGGTAAGATCCTTTTGCGGCCCAATATTTCCTGCATGGTCCAGTTGGTCACGGGCCATTTAGAGGCACATCACTTAATTTCCTCCGTCTGCTCTGAAATCTTTCCTCTCAGCCAGCTTGTTCATTTATGCTTGTTCACGATGCGTGCCCTGCTTACTTCCAGAAAGGACCCGAGGAGGCTCGACCCCTGTAGCCATGAGGCTGTCCCTGTGGTTTATTTGGCAATTAATCATGTGCCGCCCTGTGACAAATCCTCTGTTGTCTTGAACTGTTATGTAAATCTTGTACTGGATTTAGCTTTTTCAGTCCAAAAGCTGTCAATAGTGAGAGAGAACAACTTGGCCACATTGGAAGCAGACTGGAGAGTGTATCGCGTGCCTTGCAGGGCCCTGGCTTCAGGGGCTGGGAATGGGCGGGCGCCTGGGGAGGAGGAAATGCAAGAATTACAGGCCAGTGAGCTGTCACCAGCACCCAGACAATGGCCCGAGGGCAGAAAAGGACTTATTCTATTCCACTTGATGAGTAAAGAAGTAGGATCCACCAGGAATCTTGACCAAGAGGGTGGAAGTTCCCTTGACATGAAAGAAACCCCTCTCATCTCTTCTAAGAAGGAAGAAGAACCTTTTTAAAAGAGTGATATTCAGGAGCATCCAGGTGGCTCAGTACGTTGAGCCTCTGACTTTGGCTCAGGTCATGATCTCGCAGTCAGTGAGTTCAAGCCCCGCATCGGGCTCTGTGCTGATAGCTGGGAGCCTGGAGCCTGCTTCAGATTCTGTGTCTCCTTCTCTCGCTGTCCCTCCTCAATTCACACTCTGTCTCTCTCTCTCTCAAGAATGAATAAACGTTAACAAAAAAAATTTTTTTAATTAAAAAAAAAGCGATATTCAGGAGACAGCACTGCAGCTCAATAAAAAAAAAAAAATGTACTTCCTAGACATGGAGCTGCCCAAGAGGATATGGCATTTGTGAAAGGTTGAAAACTACTGGGCCAGAAGATACTTTATTTCCAACTCTTGCCTTGTTTTCTAGTTTTCAGACTGTTGATCCCAGGCGGCTCTGCACATCCCTCCCTGTTCTCCAGGTGGTGGGGGCACCTCCTTCCCCTCCCCCACCCCGCCCCATCTCAAGGGCTGCAGAACAGAGGGGCTTGGGCCTAGGAAACGGCAAAGAGCTTCACCGAGGAGCAGGTGGGCCGGGAGGGCTGGATGGAGGCAGGCAAGACGGTCTTACTGATTCAGTCACAGCCTCTGAGCCTAGAACCCACCTCTTAAACCTTGACCGAACTTCCTTTTGGCTGCTGTTTTCATGCACAGCCCGTGGCTTAAAAATGCTCACATACGCTCCTCCTGATTACTATGCGCTGTGGCGTCTCACACTTTCGGGGCTGTGTCTCTGCAGAGTGAAAGGCAGATGACAGGGAGCTTTTTGTCTTTCATATGCCACCTAGACTGTGACATGCCCCCACGGACAATCCGGGCAGCAGTGGGGCTCTCCCTTTGGTGAGAGATGTGACATGTGTCAGAAAAGGGAGCTGGCTCCCTCTTCAGAAGCTTGCTTCTTGCCGGGTGTCTGGGAGAGCTACCAGGTGGCTCACTTTGTCTGCCAGTCGAACAAAGGTGAGGCGAACCCCGCCCAGGGGACCCCAGAGCGACAGCGCTTCTCAGCAAGGGAACCGGATATTCACGATCTGTGCCTCCTGGTCTCAGCCCGACACCCAATTTAAACCGTGACCTTAAGCAAGTTACCAAACCTCCCTATGCCTCTGCTTCCCCAACTGTAAAATAACCGTCCTGAGGTCTGTCAGTAGTCCCGGGGAAGAGGTAATAAAATGAATGGTGATACACGTCAATAAGTAGTAATCGAAGCTGACTTTTACGTATGGTTTTGCATACATAAAAGTGCCCTAGGAAGAAAAGATGGTCTGATTCTTCCGAGTGATTTCCATAATGTTAGGCTGGCTCCCAGATCATGTTATGGAACTGTAATACAAAGAAGGTGATATCTGCACTTTATCTTCTTAGCTCATCCTGCTTTGTTTGTATTTAAATGGCTGTCTAAGGGGATACCATCAATACCCTGTGAGGCAAAAGCTGTCTGTATGTCAGGGTCTGTCTGTCTGCAGCATTCGTGTCGTGGTAACATCCTCATAGCATATGCCAACCAGGATGTCAGAGGACTGGGCTTCATCTCACTGTGGATTACAGTGAGTGGATCATTAACAGACCAGGAGCTTCCCAGTCCCATATTCTAGTAAACCTGAGGTTGAATGGAGGGTTGTTTTTGTTTTGTTTTTTTTTTTTACTGTTTATTTATTTATTTTGAGACAGAGAGAGAGAAGCAAAGAGAGAATCCCAAGCAGGCTCCATGCTGTCAGCACAGAGCCTGATGCAGGGTTCGATCCCATGAACAGCGAGATCCTGACCTGAGCTGAAACCAAGAATCAGACGCTCAACCGAATGAGCCACCCAGGAGCCCCCATGAATGCTGGTTTTGACAAACTAAAGCAGAGATATGCCCCTTGAGGAAAAGCACGTCCAAGAAGTTCAAAACCATTTGTCTCTTGTTTTCTTTCTTTCTTTCTTTCTTTCTTTCTTTCTTTCTTTCTTTCATTTCAAGGAAGACTGCTGCTAAATTTAAATTAAAGAACTTTTTCCTAGGCTGAAGTTACTCTTGCACTCAATAATCTGTTACTGAGCATGTGCTAAGTACTGTGAGCCCTTCTTTTCAGCACTGGAGATGTTAAGGATGAGAAAAACCATGCTACCTGAATGCAAGGAGCTTACAGTCCAGTCAGGAGGACTGACAAAGACAGCCAATCCTAGTACAGGGTGTCATGTGCTGTGGAGAGAGGAAAAGTCCAGGATGTGTCCAGTGGGAGACGGATGAGGGGCATTCAAATGCAGTGGGAAGAATGACTTCTGGTCAAAGATGACCAGTCAGCTCCACATGGTTAATTTCTCTTTCTCTCCTGAGACCAGGGAGAGAGAACTGATTACAACCATCGATTGTAATGACATCAAAATTGTAAGTATAAACCTACAACGATGTAGAAAATGGGAGAGGTACCTTCAGACAAGAGTCTTTTAACAAATCAAAGGAAGAGAGAACGTGGATATAGAAGGGATACTGAGGAATTATGGAGGACGCAGCTGCCCAGAGCACTGAAGGCGGGTGGTGAGGGAGGGGAGCGAGGGGGGAGGACACGACTGAAAGGGGATGCTCAGAAGTCAGGACCCAGGCTCGATAGACTGAGCCGGCAGGAAACAGGAGGATTCATCAGAAGTCTTTATGAGAAAGCCTCTTTATGAGACCACTTCACTCCCCTCTGGCATATTCAGCAGCTGAGCGTCAATCTCTCAAATAAATTAGGGTGTCCTTCAAATCGCTGGACGGCCCCAGAGAGCAGACCTGTACCTTCTAGCATTTAGAAGTCCATCAGAGGAAAGTGGGGGTAGAAGCCTCATGCAGGGTTCTGGGCAGTGAGCATTTTGCCCCCAGGGGACATTTGGCGGTGCCTGGAGAAGATAGTTTTGGTTATCTGGGAGGACAACCAACTTGGGGGAGGTAGACCCCAGAGATGCTGCTAAAAATCCTACAATGCACAGGAGAGAGAGCCGCACAACAAAAGAATTACCTGGCCCCAAATGTCATTAGCGCCAAGTTTGAGAAACCCTGCTCTGACATAAAGCCCTCCAGCGTATAAACCCCACACAGTGCTCTGTTACCATTTCAGCAACGTCCCATTTCAGACATGCGGGTCAACTTCACCAAGTGTCTGGCCGGTGCTAGACGCTGTGAGAGATGCATTATGACAGATCCATGAGACTGTCATTGGGAGCAAGGGGACATGGGGTGTCTCAGTGCTGCTCGGAAAACTCTGAGTGCAGCTAAATGTTTTAAAAAGAAGGAAGAGAAAGCACGAGAATCAAGAAGGAGCAAAGAAACCACTCCCGTTGCACACTGTGCATGACAACGTGCACCCAGAGATGGCCAGCAGTGGGGCAAAGAGCAGGAGGAGGAGACTTTCTGGCCTCCAAGGGGGCAAACCTACTGAGGAGAATCAGTATCAGAAGTCAGGAATTCAACTGGGATTACAAGCAAGAAATAGGGAAGGCCCTTGCTCCCTGACCCCAGGACAACACAGACTTCACGTGGGTGGGAGATGAGATGTGGAAGAATCGGGAACCCAGAGATGACTGACCTGGGCAGGCATGGCGCTTGGGGCGGAAGGGACCGATGCATCACCCGGTACTGGGCTCACAACAGAGCAAGTGCCTTCGGCGGCAACTGGGTGCTGGTAGCACCCGCCTCTTCCTCTTCTTGGCCTCCTTTGCTTCTTGCAGGTGCAGTGCCCAGTGCAGCAATCAGAGGTCATCTGAGAGGACCGACCTGCAGGCCACGAGGTGATGCCAGTGCACCTGCAAGAGGTGAATTCAGAGCTGGTGGGAAAGTGGAATCCCGGCTTTGGTTGGAAGTAGGCCATTCCGTGTGCTCTTTCCTGCTGACCAGTCCCAGGATGGCTCCGCAGACCCACCACTGCGCTCCAGGGTGTTTTGACCACACAAACCTCCTTTACAAGTCACCCTCTAGATGCTTCTTGTTTTGTAGAAATAAAGCAAGAAAAAAGAGTGAAGATACCTCTAGGGGAGTTCTCAGGGAAGGCCTGAAGGTATTCTGGGACAGCAAGGGTGAAATTCTGATGATCCACAAACAAAAACAGGGCCCCCTTCCGATCTCCACTGTTATCATCACTGATGAGTTACTCACTCATTCTCCAAGTTTATTTCATGGGTGTTTGAAATTGAATCAAGTATGACCATCTCAGAAATCTCCCTTATTCATGGTGTACATCTGGCCAAGCGGGTGATAAGAAAAAGGCTGAATGCCCCAAAATTTGTGCTGGAGCTGGTACAACCTCTATCACGCTTTTAGGGTAGAAAACACTGACCTAATCTGGACACATAATTAAACTGCAACCTTATTTGCTGCTTTAAGAAACACTTTGGGCCTGGGTAGTTTATCAGAACCAGAAATAAAAACCCTCCCATACCAAAAATGTGGGAGAAAGAACTGCATGTTATTTAAGTGCTGGGCACTGTCCTAAGGACTTTGTTCTGGCATTTTAGTCCTCACAACAGCCATCTGAGTTAATATTACTAATCTACTTTATAGATAAAGAAATCAAGGTTCTAAGATATCACTATAATAACCTAACATGTTTTTATTAATTATTAAGCCTTCTATGTCGGGACTGAGCTATCCTCTGGCGGAAATAGATAAAATGATGCAGTCTCTCCCCTCTCTGTAGGATATGGATGTGTACACTGTTAACTACATACCAGAAATATTACAATGGAAGTGAGAGCTCCTGGAATCTGCCCAAAGGAGTAAGGGACAATGTCATAGTGAGGTGACACCAACTGACTCTTGAAGGAATAGGGACCTTCCAGTTTTTCTCCCTACCTGATGCTTTACTCCTGTACTATTGAAGAGTGATATCTTCAATTTCCATAGACACTCCCTGCAGGCAGGGCACCTGGGTGGCTCAGTCGGCTAAGCATCTGACTTCAGCTCAGGTCATGATCTCACAGTTTGTGAGTTTGAGCCCTACGTCGGGCTCTGTGCTGACAGCTCAGAGCCTGAAGCCTGCTTTGGATTCTGTGTCTCCCTCTCTCTCTGTCCCTCCCCCACTCGTGCCCTCTCTCTCTCTCTCTCTGTCTCTCAAAAAGAAATAAAACATTAAAAAAAAAAAAAAACAAAAACCTCTCTGCAGGCTAATTAGAGACCAGCTTATAATTTAAAATAGGTATACCTTAATATTCTCTGATGCATGCCAATGTCTACTTCCTGTTTGTAGAGTTCTATGGACCATCAAGAACCTTTTGGGGATCCTCAAGAAAGTCTGATAAAATAGTTTACTAGCTATATGTTACCACTCTTTTTTTTAAATCATAGGAAATATTTTATTACTTAAAAATTTTTTTTAAGTTTATTTTTATTTATTTTGAGAGAGAGAAATAGCAAGAAGGGGAGGGGCAGAGAGAGAAGGAGACAGAATCCCCAGCAGACTCTATGCTGTCAGCACAGAGCCCCACGTGGGGCTTGAACTCACAAACTGTGAGATCATGACCTAAGCCGAAGTCAAGAGTTGGTTGCTTAACTGACTGAGCCACCCAGGCACTCCTCCTTTTTTTTTTTTTTTTCTTTTCTTACCACTCTTTCTTTTATGCATCAGCTGTATTTACCTAAAACACCACATGGGGCAACTGAACCACCACTCTCTTCCATTTGCCCTACTATTGCTACTTTGGAGGCTACAGTGCCCTCTGTCCTTGGCTGGTGTTCTCAGACCAGCCCTGGACAGCCTGTTAATGGCCTTGCCTGAGTTTCCTCACTGGAGTCCATTTCTGGAGGACAGTCAAGGAAATGAGGCTAATGTCAGTGGAAAACTGGGTAGTTCCATGATGGCAGGACCTCTGACCCAGAAATACTATGATTTCTCCAGTGATCAACATTCTTTTTCAAGCTTTGGTGGAAACTGAAAGGAAGAGTCAGGGCTGGATGTGAGAAAGCAGATTTTCATCCCAGATGTTGCTTGGTGGCAATTGCTTCCATCACAGAGCCGGCTCACGGTATTTATTGTTATGACACATATCAAGGCGTCCTTTTCATACCATTGGATTGCTTTGAATAAAATGTTAATTCATAGTATGTGCTTTAACTTCTTCTAAAGACTTTAAGTTGACCATTATTGGTAGAGAAGTCAGTGCATGGGCACCAACAACGTGGTTAAGGTGGCTCGTGGACTCTAGCTCTCCAGAAATAAGAAAAAGCTGAAATTCCCTTGGCTTGCCTGGAGACCTTACCGAATATTAATGTAATGGGTTCATAATAGGCAATATAGTTCATTTTAATTAGAATCCCACAATCCTAGAAATTAAGTTGAAAAAGAACTATTAGGTCATCTGGCCTATCACCTTCCCTATTCTCTCCTCAGTGCAAGATTGTTCCCTGGGGTCTCTCAGAAATGCATGGATTGGTCTACATTTAAACGACTGCAAAACTATGAGGTTTATGTCATTCCCCTTGGGAAACTATTACACAGTCTAATGGATTTCACTGTGATTTCTTTCCCCAGAGATTCAGCCCAAATTTCTCTTTGCTTGAGTTTGTCACCTTTTATTTCTCTTTGAATACTCAGATTCAGAAACATCACAAGTAGGAATGACCAAATCTATTTTCTACTCCTCAGCAGTACAAGGTGGGAATCTCAGCCCAGACCACTTCCTCAGTCTCACGTTTGTAGGTGAGGTGGGATATTACTAACCCTTTCTAACCACTAAGATACTCTCCTTTCCTCATAAAAGGAATCCACAGACTCACCAGGGTGGGGACAATTTTGAGTTCCGATGGTAGTGGCACATTTGACATGATTCTTGCCACCCTGCCTTGTCCAATCTGCCATATATAAATGAGGATACATTTGCCAAGATTTGAGATGTCCTCTGTATCTTGCTGAACAAAGAAAATCATTCTGGCTTTTAGGGGATAGAACTTAAGACTCTACCTTTATTAGCACCATTACCAACCAATTAAGCTACTGTATTATATTTCCTAGGATGACACCAAAAGAATCTTAGAAGTGCAAGCTGGCTAGGTCAATAAACAGGTATAAATCCCCATGTCATCTATTTCACATATGTTTGTCTGCATGTACAGAGAGAAGCAGCAGCACCGGGAGAGAGACACGAAGGAGAAACAGCAGCAGAGCCACAAAAGGAAACACCCCCTGCATTTATAAAGGACAACCGAGTCACATGTATGGTGGGACTGTGATGCATTAGAACCCCTTAATTGAAGAGAAAGGCCTCCCTGGAGATTTTACTTCCTCACATTTGCTTTTGGTTATTATTATTACTAGAAAATGACAGAGACAGCAATGCCCTAATCTGAGAGAGGATCATTCTTCTGAGTAATGCACGATGCTGCAAAAACACTAATGAATTCAGAGCACAGCCAGGACTGAATGCAAGCAATGGTCCCTAAAGGTAATCCCCCCGAATTATTATACTAGATGGCAACTCAGACTGAGTGAGATGGATGGGAGGAAAATGACTCTCGGAGTGTGATTTAATGACAGAAAAAGGCATAGTGAACATATGACCAGGCCTCCATTTCTAAGGATAGGCCCCTTTCATCCATTCATTTTTTTTTTCCATCTTCATTTACTGCAAGCCCTTCTGGAGCCATGCACTGTGGCAGGTGCTAGGGGCACTTGTCCTGGGCTGTTGGAAGGAGGTGGCAGGTCATATATTAGCACTTTAATGGCAAACAGTTATGCTTCATCTTCCTTTGTGTTGGAAGTAGAAGCCAATTTAGAATTTTTAAAAATAGACTACAAAATCCTGTAAAGGGGGACAAAGTGAGAGAAAATAACATAACGAACACTTGGGTGCCCACCACCTAACTTTATCAAACCTTAACATGTTGACCTATTTACTATTTTTTTAAATAATAAAATATTACAACTATACTTGAAGTCTCCTGTGCACCCCTTCTCTAAGCCATCCTACAGGTGGCCATCATCCAAAATCGGATGTTTGTCACCCTCCTTCATGTTCTATACTACTCCTCATGTAGGTGTCTTATGTGTCTATCTTTGTTTAATTTGTTTTACCTTTTTAATTTACATCCAAATTAGTTAGCATACAGTGCAACAATGATTTCAGGAGCCGCTTACCCATTTAGCCCATTCCACCTCCTACAACCCCTCCGGTAACCCTCCGTTTGTTCTCCATATTTAAGAGTCTCTTATGTTTTGTCCCCCTCCCAGTTTTTATACTATTTTTGCTTCCCTTCCCTTATGTTCATCTGTTCTGTGTCTTCAAGTCCTCATATGAGTGAAGTCATATGATATTTGTCTTTCTCTGATCTTTGTTTTACATGCTTTCTATAAATGTTTACATATTCAATTTTGAGGGAGAGAGAAAGAGGGAGTGAGCACAGGAGGAGTGGAGAGAGAGGGAGAGAGAGAGAATCCCAAGCTGACAGTGCAGAGCCGGACAGGGGCTCCATCTCGCGAACCATGAGACCATGACCCAAACTGAAATCAAGAGTCAGACACTGAATCCATTGAGCCACCCAGGCGCCCTGTTTTATATGCTTTTAAGTTTTACACAAATGGCATCCTATCGTCTCTATTCTTCTGTCATTTGCTTTTTGTCATTCAACATTATGTTTTGAGGATTTATCCATGTTAATACATGTAATTCTAGTCCATTCATTTAAATTTCTGTATGATGTTCCATTGTATGGCTATACCATAAATTATTTGTCCATTCCTGATGATCATTTAGGTCATTTCCCCTTTTTTACCCGAGTACTAACAGTGTTGCAATCAACATTCTTCTATAAATCTCCCATGCTGATGTGACACTTTCAATAGGTTATATGCCTAGAAGTGGAATCTGACTCAAAGTGGTCATAACTAGGTACAAAGTAGTATGGGAGGATTTGTGTGTATTATCCTTGCTTATACTTGTTTTGATCAGACTTAAAATTTTGGTCAACATGATGAGTGAGTAATGGTATCTCATGGTTGTTTTAATTTGTAGTTTGTCAGTGACTGGGGACCTTGAGCATCTCTTATGTGTTTATTGGTAATTAATGACTATCCTTTTATGTTTTGCCTATTTTCTATTTTTTTCTTGCTGAGTTGTAGTGTTTTTTTTAAACTCTGGATACGAGGCTTTTATCAATGGTCGGTTTCCAATATTCCCTCCCAGTGTCTCTCTTAATCTTTGTTTATGGAGACATTCTTCAAAAAAAGTCAGTTTAAAATTTAATGTTAGTGTAGTCAAATGTGCCACCATTTTCCATTATGGTTTTTCCCTTTATACATTGTCAAAGGAATCATTCCTTAGCCCTTAAATCAGAAATGCTTTCCTATATTTCCTTATAAGTGTATTACATTTTTGCTTTCATGTAGAGCTTTTTAATGCACTGACAATTGATTTTTGTGTGTGATGTGTTTTTATTCTTCTCCGTCTGGATAACCAATGGTCCGTCCCTCTTCTGCTCTGTCATACCAAACTTTCACTTAAGGATGGGATATTTTAGTTGTTGTCCTCCAGTCTTTGGGTCTATTTTTCTATTCCTGCACTGGTACCACCTCTCGTCACTGCTGTAACACTCTAAGAAGTCTTGATATCGGGCAAGGCTAGTTTCCTACTTTTTTTTTTTTTTCAAAACTGCCTCTCTTTATCCTTTGTCCTTTGCTCTTCTGTATAAAACTTAAGGTCAGCTTGTCAAATGCTATCAGTTAATGAATAGACTAGACCCATAACTCCATTCATCTGAGCTAGTTTAATTTTGCTCTGATTGCTATTACTGCACTAAGCAATAAAGAAATGCCAGACACGACTCTAAGTGTTTTATAAACATTGACTCATTTAAACCTCACCCAACCCTGTGAGGTAGGTACTAATTATTATTCCCTTGTTCTAGTTGAAGGGACTGGGATTGATGATATTAGGTAGTGTGGCCAAGGTCCCTGGGTTATTATGGGGCACAGCCAGAGCACACCTGCTTAAACTCCTTCTAATCACACTCCAGGCCTTATCTGGACATACAAAGCTTCAGAAAATATTTTGTACTTACTGACCATGCAAGCAAACTAAAATTAGTATCCTCTTTATTTTACCAAAGAAGAAACTAAAGCAAAGACAAGGTACATGATTTGTCTGATACCCTATACAATGTCCACCACAGAATGGAACTCAAGTCCTTTGACTTTCCCTGTGTGAAAACCCACCCCTTCCACTGCTACCCCCTGGTGTCCCACCAGCTCTTGCCACTGTGTTTTCCAGGCCAGACCCTGGAATGCACAAGTAAGAGGCTGCAGTGAAATCCTAGTCTCCACGGAATGCTACTGAGCCCTCAGTGGGCCATGCCAATGAGCAAGTGGAAATCAACTGTAGAGGTGAAATGGCTTCGTCAGCCTACGGTTTCTGGGATGCTCAGGGACACTTTCATTTCATTCTGAAAAACTAGTAGTGAGGTGGGAGTGGAGACTGACACAACAGAGATGTCTCCTACCTCTGACAGAGCTTGCCAAATGGCAGAGCTTGCACATTTTTAAGGAAATGCATGAAGGAGGTTGTAAATGCTGGCAATAGTGAGGCCAAGTCTGTAGGAACAGATTACTCGAGAAGTAATTGAATAAGAAAACATCGGGTAGGAGCTTTGAAGGTAGCCAAGAGAAAAACATGCCATACAGAGATACTCACCGACCCAGGCTGCTGGTTGGAGGACAGACCCCGTCAGCAGCAGCTTTCCCTATAAATTTGACTCGGCCACCACACGTTCAATGACATTGAGCAAGTCATTCCAGACAGCCTGGGCATCTCCATTCCCTTCTCTGTGAGAGGAGGCCCATGAGGGGCTTTTACTAAGGTGAGGAAATCCGTGTAGTCTGGAAGAAAGAATGCAAGTTCATCGATGGGCTCTTGCTCTGCAAGGGATATGGGAGACACCTAACCTTTTGAAGGCTAGAAGTGAGGAGGACAGTGAAGAGTCACAAAATAAACAAAGTGTACGTTGGGTTCATCTAAGGACAGTTTGTATGCCTGAGAGCTTGATCTCCTCCCACGTTTTTCTTTCACTGTCTTTTACTGCAAACAAGTTTCGGCAAGATGTGTATTTTCTCCACATGTCAGTCCTTCATCTCTGCTGTTAGGATTATGGTACTGCCGGTCCTCACGGGGGACAGCACATGTGAAGGCTAACATGAGGTACTATGAAGTCAACACCTACAGCGAGTGAGGAAGACTGGAAGTGGGATTAGAGGGCGCTCTTGGGTGGTCTCGGCTCCTCCTTCACAGTTGCAGGGGCTGGAAAAACATTGCAAGCCAGCCCCACACCTCAGAAGAATTATAACGCTGGCCAGAGGCTCCTTCTAGAGCATTCTATGCTGGCCCAGCCCTGCCCTCTGGAATGAGTCTGTTTCCTACTGGTTTTCATATTAATGAGGTAATTATTGTGTGTGTTTACACACCTGTGCCTTATTCTCAGCCTCTCTGAATTCTTCTCCAAGCAACGTGGTTCCCTTTGCCCTTCTAGCAGGAAGGGATTCAAAGAAGCGTGGAGAAAAGGTTTTCCTTTCTTTAATTTTAGCTTTAATTCCTGACTTTATCTTTGGTCATAATATTTATAGTCTCAGCCACCATAATAGTAGCCACTATTTACTGTATTTTCTGAGTATCACTCAGATCTCAGATAATCAAATGAAATTTCAAACCATTCTCACATGTACCTTGTTCTTCCAGATAATCTATGAGCAAATGAGACCACAGCCCTATGGATTCTGTAACCAGCACGACACCCAGTGGGCAAACTTGGGGCAGTAGGCATTGGGCTGGTGTTCTTTGAGTTCTGCACATAGTAGGAGCTGTGGCCACATGATAGGTTGGCAATGAAGCAACAGTCAGAGCCAAGGTCATGAATCGTGATTTACTCAGTTACTGAGCCAGCAATTATACAGCATTAGCTATAAGGAGTTTTTACAGTAAGGAGCACTGTAAAGCAAGAAATGAAGATGTACCAGACGGGATCCCTGCCCTCAAAGACTTCCCTCACTGGCGGTGGAGATCACGCCTGTTGTGTGCACACACACGCACACATGCAAAAAAGTAACCAGACTTCCAAAGTGTGATGTCTTATAAGTGACATAAACCCAGTGCTCTAGGCCTGAAGAGGGGAGAGAAGTCAGGGACAGCACCCTGTAGAAGTGAGGACCTTTAGGCCCTAAGAGATTCAGAGTTGAAAGTGAGGGACACGAATCCAAGAAAGATGGCTACAATACAGGATTCATAAGGAGGAACGGTAAGAATAGAAATAGACGAGAGAAGGTTTGTATGCTGGGTTAAAGATTATGCATTTATCGGGTAGGTCATAAGGAGCCACTGAAAAACCTCAAGGAAGAGAAGTCTTTGTTGAGGACTTGGGGAAGAGAGGAAGCCATCCATCAGAGAAGACTGTAAAAGAAACACAAGTTTGAAAAGATACTGAGTAAGAGTCCAGGGTGAAGAGGGAAGACAGCTGAGGAAGGACCCTTGATGTGTCTGAAGCTAAGCTGAAGTGGAAGGGCTGCTCTGGGAACCAAGTGGGGAGAAGGGAAAATGGCACCCGGGGGTAAACAGAAGGGAATTTCCTTGTAGCATAGGAGGATCCTGCGCTTCACAGGCCCAGGCGGTGGATCCCAGTAGGAGAAGACAGGCCTCCAAGTGAAAGGCTGTCTCTGCTGGCTCTGCAGGTTCCTGGCAGTGTGTCTTCGTCAAGTAGTGTAACCTGTGGGAGGTTTGCCTTCTCACAGCTGAGATGGCGGTCATTGCTCCCGCCTTCAAAGCGACTGAGGTAAAGAGAAGTGTGGGTATGTGTGTCTGTGAAACATTAGGGATGGGGTTTTAATTGTCTTCTTCATGTGGGCCTGGGGGGACAAGGTGCCACATGCTGACTATGTGCTGAGGGACGTCAGGGCACACGACCTTGGTTTGCGCGAGTGCTTCTATGGAGAAGGTGACCAGAAACGCTGAGTGGAGGTTGCGTGGGCAGGAACCTCTCTAACGGGAGCACTTTTGTTCCCCGTAGATAGAAAATGGGCCACGTTACTGAACAGGGAGAAAAGCTGGGAGTCGGATGATACTTGATTGTTGGGAGGGGGGTCAGCGTACTGAATGTAGTGCTTTGAGGAGCCCCTTGCCCTCACGCCTGACCCTGAGAAAAATTTACCAAAGGTCTTGGGGCTTTAAGAAACGTTAACATTAGGGAGGTTGTGGAAAATGCAAAAGAAGCCTGGGGCTGGGGCCAGGAGGGACTGCCCTAAGGATCCGGTGCCTCCAGGTGAGGTTTCCTCTTCAGACCAGGATAACCTCCACCCTCATTGCTTCCACCCCCAAATGGCTCTTCTGAGCTCTTCCTGAACCCTGGGAAACATCCCCAACACCTGGTGGTTGCTGAACTGCTTCTGGTCCAGTATATCCTCCTCTTTAAAAAAACAAATTTTAAGTCAGTGGAAAGCGTATATTTTCCCTAATGGGGTGGCATCATAAGCCTACTTTCCATGAAGCAGTTAGAAGTGAGCAAAGAACACAAGCAGTGGAAACTCTCATTCCAAACGTATAGCTGTTCCAGAGCAAGAACCACGCTACACGGCCTGCCTGCCTGCAAATCCTGAGCACCTGGCATGGCATTCCCAAATCCTTGAGGACTCCGGAGGGCATGTGCCCCGGGAGACCCCCAGGATTCTGACAGCAGAGGAAAGCTAACCAGTGACCCAGCATCTGCCCCAAACCAGCGTCTCCTGAAAGGGGGATGTGCCAGCTAGCACCAGGAACTCTGTTTCAGTCCCTATCCTTGAGTTTTCTGGCCATCCATGGGACATAGATCCTTTCCAGGTAACAAAATGCCCTTCATGTCCAAAAGAATGACCTAGAGTTGTAACAGACAACACAGTCCAAAGTTACTGAATGATACCAAACTGCAACTCTTGGAATTTGACTTTGCAGGCTATGGATGTTTCAAACTAATACGACACATGTGCTATTTATTTATTTATTTATTTATTTATTTATTCAAGAGAGAGGCTTGATCCCATGATCCTGGCATCATGATCTAAGCCAAAATCAAGAGTTGGACGCTCAACTGAGCCACACAGGCGCCCCATATGTTAATTCTTAAATAAGAATAACTACCATGCCTACAACCAGATGGCTCAGAGGATGACCAGGTTAATCAAGGATTGAAAGGGGCTGGTGAATATTGACATTATGAACTGAAAATGTAAATTAGAAGCAATGCCGTGGGCCAAAGGAGGCAGAAGGTAGATATATACGGAAGTAGATAATTAATTAGGTTTTGGCTACTATTAAGAAACCAACACAGGCCAAATCTCATTATAACTGACACCATTAGACTAGAAATATGGGTATTAGCAAGATTATTCAAAAGTCCCTGGTTGGCCCCTTTGTGTATAAGGCAACGGACAGATTGCTGGTGCCCTAGTCTGAATGATAAATTGACTCTCCCTCAGTTCTCTCCTTAACTAGCTGACAAGTCGCTGCTTACTGACTCAGTCTGTACACCTGTCAAATGGGGACACAGTAATGCCTGACCTGCCTCCTACTGGAGAAAATGAGAAAACGATGCCATATCACCACAAACCTAGTAAAAACTAGCATTTGTACTCATGTAGTACTGACAAAGCATTTTCAAATAGTTCAGCCCCTTTGATCCTCATAATAAGCAGTGGTGAAGACTCTTTCAGACGCCACACACCCTCTACATGACAAGTATTTTGCAATGTCCTCTTCACTAATACAAAGTGAAATTAACTGAAAATAAGCTTCAGTACACATATGATTTTTTAAAAGATAATTTTTTGATAAAAGGAAAATTATTCATTAATATGTGCTCGGGAACTCAACCCGGTTCTTCTGAGGCCACTGCCATTATCTTTCCAGAATCCTCTTAAGTTATTTTTTAAATTAAAAACAACCAAAATTAATGTTGTTTAAGAATTCCCTAAGGCCATCATGTTTCTCTTCTCCAAAAATAAGACAATATTGCTTTTTCATCACAGTACCTTGTTCTAGCAATCCTGGCCTTGCTGTATTGGTCAGTTCTACTACAGTGACAAATAATCCCCCAATTCTCAGTTGCTTACAGTTGACTTACTCATATTACTGAAGGTTGTGGGTCGGCTGTGGCTCTGTCAAGGGTGTGGCTCAGCTCCAACCTGTAAGCCAGCTGCTGGTCTGCACCATGTGTCCTTGTCCTACGGGGATTC
Organism: Panthera uncia; assembly: GCF_023721935.1. Lineage (NCBI taxonomy): Eukaryota > Metazoa > Chordata > Mammalia > Carnivora > Felidae > Panthera > Panthera uncia. Next base: position 23,386,160 of record NC_064813.1, read on the forward strand.
AGACTGAAGGATCATGGGGTATGTTACGCCCATGGCAGAGGAAAAGAGCCGGACAGCCGGTGATAACCCACAATGCCTCTCAGAGCGTCTGTTTCAAGAATCTGCACATAGTCACATGGCAACAGTCAGAGATGTACAATCCTCTTACAGGGAAGGGGAGGTGAACAATTGCTAAGTGCAATGCAATCTGTCATAACTGATCAGATCAATTATGGGACCCCAGGAAGTCCTGCTAACAGACTTGAGCTGGCACACTGAAACACTTGCTTGCCATCCTTCTTGAGCCCAAGGGTCACAGATTCAGTCATTAATGGGAAGGGTAGAGACTGTGGCAAAGAAAAGAAGTCTTACCTCATTTAAAAGAGCAGCTACATGGGGGCACCTGGATGACTCAGCTGGTTAAGCGTCCTACTCTTGATTTTGACTCAGGTCATATCTGATCTTGTGGTTCATGAGATCGAGCCCTGCACTGGGCTCTGTGCAGAGCTTGCTTGGGATTCTCCCTCTCCCTCTCTCTGCCCCTCTTTTCTCTCTAAATAAATAAATAAACATTAAAAAAATAAAAAATAAAGGAGCAGCCCCTGTCAGACCTAGGAAGTGGTACAATGTGCAAATGAACACCCAAGTCCTTTGATCTCTCAAGAAAAGTCAGAAAATCTGATACTTGTGTAAAACCTCCTATTTTTAAAATTTTTGGAAACGCTTTTCATTAAAAAAAACCATGACTCTGCAGACCAAACAGAGCATCCCAAATCCAAATTTGGATCACAACTTAAAAGTTTTCATACTGTGCTTTAGGGAAGTTTTAGGGATGTGACAAACTGGACAGGGGCTGCTGTCCCAGGAAGGAGGTGAACAGATTTCTTATTCATTTCAGTGACTCAGAGAGAGTCAGTGCTCACCTGGCCCAGAGTCACTCAGACTCCATTAATTGACTCAGGGCTCAGGTCATGGTGTTACTCGTGGCCTTTGGTTTTCCTGTCCTGGGTTTGGCTGTCTGAGCTGTGCCACCTCCCAAGAGACACCTTTCAGGCTGATTGACTTAAAAATTAGAGCTCAGATGGCAAAAGAAGGGGGGAATAATAGGGCGAGAGATTGCACTCATTTGCCTCTTTAAATTTTAATATGGAGCGCGATTTGTTAACAAGGGGGAGGTCCCGAGGTACTGAGGGGTATCAATAATTCAGCAGAGGCTGTCAAGCTGCAAATAGCTGCATGGTGCCCAGCTGATGCTCCTGCTGGTGACACTGGCTACCCTTTCAAGCTTTAAGAGAAAGGGCCAGGTTTCCATCATCCAGCCCATTTCAGTCCTGTCTTTCCCTAGCTCCCAGTTCCTCGTGGAACTGGAGGCGACTCTACTGGAGGCTGTGACCATGTACAGACCCCGAGGATAAGAGTCCATAATGCTAAACTGATCGCAGGTTAAACATAAAAGTTTCCTAAGGACAATGGTCAATGGAGCTCCCGTTTGGTAGGATCTGTAGTGCTAAGGCCATCTCCCAATCATATGAGTTTACTGCCCAGGACTTAATAGAGCCCTATCCCCCAGCCCCAAGATGAACATCACTCCTTCCTGTGTGCCAGATCTCATTTCTCCCCCTTCTTTAAGTAACTTAACAGAAGACCATAGGGGAAGGGAAGGAAAAATAAGTTAAAAACAGAGAGGGAGGCAAACCATAAGAGACTCTTAAATACAGAGAACCAACTGAGGGTTGATGGGGGTGAAGGCTTGGGGGTGGGGGGTGAAATGGGAAATGGGCATAGAGGAGGGCACTTGTTGGGATGAGTACTGGCTGTTGTATGTCAGTGATGAATCACGGGAATCTATTCCCGAAGCCAAGACTACACTGTATACACTGTATGTTAGCTAATGGGACAATAAATTTAAAATAAAATAAAATAAAATAAAATAAAATAAAATAAAATAAAATAAAACTCAAAACTCACCTGGACCTGGTCACTGAGTTTCTTGGATGATAGCACCCCTTGGCCAGGGCAGAGGGACATAGTGGGTCCCAGCCTAAGATACTGGAGTATGTAGCCCTAGAATCACATAAATCCATACATCCCCTCCCACCAAGATATAGGCCTTTGGGCAAATTTCTAAAGTCTTTGAGCTTCAGTTTTTTTCATTTTTTAAAACAAGGATAAAAATACCTATCTCATTTAAGGATCAAATAAGATAGCGTATGTAAATTTATTATGATTATTATTACAACTTTCTGAATGTGTCTCCAGTTGTCTCCTTCCTCACCCTCTACATGTTGCCACTTGAGGCCAGATGTTCCACGGGTGACACGGGGCATCTTTAGACCAGAGCACCAGTGATACAGCTTCTGTTTTTGATCAGGAGAAGTCGAAATAGAATTAATGCCAGCCAAATGGTAACAGGGGCTGCTTTGGGCCTTTGTCCTAGAAAAGCGAGTGATAATCAAACACACAGTGTCAATAAACTCAGCTTTCTTTGGAAGGCCCACCAAATGTCAGTCCCAAAGGGCATTTAGCAATGTCAAGATGGCATTCATTTCCTATCACTGTTGCTGGGCAGACACAAAGCTTTGGATCCTAGACAGTCTCTTCACATAGCAGGACAGGTCAAATAATGTGGAGAGAGCAGGAAAGGGGGCAAATGTTAACCCAGTGGGTTCTGCTTAATGTTCCACATTGGCTGGGATGGATTTCATAAAACATTAGCAGCTGATGCTATTAGCCAGCAGTAGGTCTGGGAAATGCTGTTCAATATTTTTCCCATTTCTGAGTGAAAGAGAGAGCTGAGAGAATAATACTGTAATAAGGAAAGCTTTGCTCCTGGCAAAGGGCATGTCCTTCCCCCCCATGTTATTTGGTCACTTGCTTGAGAACAGGAAACAAAAGCAGAGCTGGGGATCAGGGTGAAGCAGAGGGAAGCATTTGTCCCTTAGAGTAAGGTAAAAATGTTTGTCTACAGTTTTAATAATTTGCTCTTCTATATTATAATTTTGGCCAATTTAATGCTTCAGTAAAGTGTGAAGTCCCTATATCACTTTCAGAAGTGGTGTCATGTGGAATAAAGGGGTGGAAGAACATCAGAGAGTTTTCTTCTCCCCCATTCACACCTTTGCTGGTTCGTTAGTCAAGGAGGCAGACTCTTACCTTATCCCCTGGTCCAGGATTTCCAGGTAGTGAACGTGAATGGAGTCTAGTGCAGAGTGGCAGTGAGAAATGTCAGGAAGGACGGACAATAAGCCCTCTTGTTTCCTAAAACATACATAGGAAGATACAGAACACAAAGAATACGGGGCTGGTAGGAATAAAGGGGAGGGCAGACAGGCTGATGCTGGGGTCATGCGTTCATAGTCATATAAAGAAAATCCAAATATGAAGGACAAAATCCAAATATGGTCTGAATATGCCATGATTTTTTACTTTTACTTTTCCTGGAAAGTCTTCTGTGTTCAGAAACATCTCTACTGGCCTGTCACAGTGCCTATAATTCCATCAGGAAGTTGAATGTTTTAGTTTACAGGGAACTTCCACTTGGAAAAAAACACTACATATTGTCTTTGACTTACGACAAATTAGGGTGGATTTCTCAATCTGTCCAGTGTGTCCATTCCTCTGCCACTACTTTATTTTCACTTTTGCCATTGTTGCTAGGTTAGTTTGACAGCCGTTTTCCTCACTGGCCTCCCTGCCTCTGATCATGCTCCCTTTAAGCCCCTTGTCCACAGACCAGCCCAAATGGTCTCTACTAAAGGCTAGTCCATACCTCATCCACCTGCTTCAAACTTCAAAGGCTTTTTAGCGTTTTCAGAAAATGGACTGAATTGAATGATACGGATTGCAACAGTCCCTGTTGACCTCTCCAAACTCACAACTCACCCCATCATCACCCCCATTCTGTGAACTGTTTACAGCTCCTGCTCTTGTCCCCAGCCTCTGTACCTGCAGTTCTGTCTGCCCCGTGTACCCCTCCTGCTCTGCTACCTCCCCTGGACAAGCCCTATGAAAGCTTCTGGTCTGGATATGGGGGTCCTCCAATGGATTTCCATGGGATTCTGCACAAATCTCTATCACAGCACACGTTGTTCTATTATTGTTATGGTGGTCTCATTGTCTGTATCTCCATTTAGACTGCATAGTCCTCGAATGTTGACTTTACTTATGTCTCCCTGGCATCTACCCATGGCATAAGGTGGTTCACAGTCAATGATTTTTGGATGAATAAATGCATTACTATAATAAGAAAACTAATGCTCAAAGGAGTGTCACTCAAGCTGTTTTATTACATGAGTCAGACAGGCACCTATAGTTTTTCTAGTTAAGATATTAATCTTTTCTTCCTAATCAAGACACAAAATTGTCTACATGACAGAAGATCCCATAATTGTAGTTAATGTAGTTGTGAAGGATTGGGAGGAAATATTTGTGACATATATAAAAGGCAATGGATTAGGAGCCACAATATCTAAACAGCACCTCTACTTCAATAAGAAAGCATACCATCAACCTTGTATAAAAATAAGGAAAGATAAATATTTCATTTGTAAATAAGGAAGAAAGCATGTAAAAAGATTCCCAGTCTCAGCAACAAATCAATAATCACTTTGCACCCAACCAAATTGCTAAAAATGAAAAAGATTGATGAACTCCAGTGATGGTGATGGCATTAGGGAACGGGCTTTCTCTTACACTAGTAATAAAATTGTAAATTGAAACACTTTAAAATTTTTTTTATTTAATTTTTTTGAAGCCATTCTCATTATCAATCAAAATTTAAATACATATTCCCTAGGACCTAGTATGATAGTTTTCTGTGGCTCCTATTTCAAATTACTACCAATTTAGTTGCTTAAAACAACACAAATTTATCTTTCAGTTCTGTAGTTCAGAACAATGAAATAAGTCTCACTGACCGAAAATCAAGGTATTGGCAGGATTATACTCCTTTCTGGAGTGTGAAGTTGTGAGGGGAGAATCTGTTTTGTTCCTTCTGCCTTCTAGAGAGCACCCACATTCTTTGGCTGGTGGACCTCTTCCTCCATCTTCAAAGCCAGGAACTTTGGGCATACTCCTTCTTACAGCATGATCTCTCTGGTTCTGTGTTCTGCTTTGTTTTTTTTTTTTTTTTTCTTCCTTCCTTCCTTCCTTCCTTCCTTCCTTCCTTCTTTCCTCCCTCCCTCCCTTTCTTTCTTTCTTTCTTTCTTGCATAGCGCGTGGATGGGGGGGGGCAGGGAAGAGCAGAGAAGGGTAGAGGGAGAGAATCTTAAGCAGGTTCTATGCCCAGCAGAGTCCAAAGCAGTGCTCAATCTCAGGATGGTGAGATCATGACCTGAGCCAAAACCAAGAGTCAGACACTTAACCAACTGAGCCATCCAGGGTCCCCTCACTTCTTCTATTTCTAAGGACACTTGTGATCATATTAGGTCCATTTCTGACTAAGAATCTTAATTCCACCTGCAATATTAGTTTCCCTTTGCTGTGCAACCTAACATATTCACAGGCCCTAGGGATTAGGAGATTAGACATTTTGGGGGGGAAGGGCATTCATTATTCTACCTACCACTCCAAGAAGTTCCACTTTTGGCAATATACCCTATAGAAATATACATATATGTATATGTATATCTGCCCAAAACTGTATGATCAAAAAATTGGTATTGAAGTAGTGTTTTTAATAGTAAAAAAATGGAAAAAGGTAAAAAGGAAAAAAAAAACCCTATCCATAAAAAGGAGAATAATTATATAACCCTATGTGATGGTTAATTTCATGTGTCAATTTGACTGGCCCATGGGTACCCAGATATTTGGTCAAACAGTATTTAAAGTGTCTCTGTGAGAGTGGTTTTGAATGCAATTAACATTTAAATTGGTAGACTGAGTAAAGCAAGTGGGCTTCTCTAATGTGGGTGGTCCTCATCCATCACTTGAAGGCCTGAATAGAACAAAAACGCTAGGGGGTGCCAAGTGGCCCACTCAGGTCATGATCTCGTGGTTTCATGAGTTTGAGCCCCGAGTTGGACTGTGCACTGACAGTGTGGAGCCTGCTTGGGATTCTCTCTCCCTCTCCCTCTCTCTCTCTCTCTCACTCTCTCTCTCTCTCTCCCCGCCTCCCCCCGTCTCTGCCCCTCCCCTGCTGGCACTGTCTCTCTCTCAAAATAAATAAATTAACTTAAAAAGAAAAGAACAAAAAGGCTAACTTTTCCCATAGTGAAAGGGAATTTCTCTTGCCTCATGGCCTTCTAACTAGGCCATAGGTTTTTCCCTGCCTCCAGACTCACACTGAAATATCAGCTCTTCTTTGGTCTCAAGCCTGCAGGCCTTCAGACGGGAACTAAACCACTCGCTCTCCTGGGTGTCCAGCTTGCTTAAGTCACCCTGAAGATCTTGAGACTTTCTAGCCTCCACTATCATGTGCACTACTTCCTTATAGTAAATCTCCTCCGTCTCTAACTCATACATACTATTGGTTCTGTTTCTCTGGAGAATTCTGATTAATATATCCTATAGAAAAAGCACGCAACCATAAGAAATAAGAAGGCAGAGCTTTGTGGACCAACGTAGAAGGATTTTCATGGGATAGAGTTATATGAAAAAGGGAAATGTTGAGTCTGATCTAATTTGTATAAAAATCGAAAGGGACATTTATAAATATATAAACACACCCACCTCTCTATATAAATGCATAGAAAAAGGACTGAATGCTATATATTGGATGCATAACAATGATTATCTCTGTGATTGGGAGTTGGATGGGGGCCCGGTGGTGAAAGGGGTTTCCATCTATACTTATTTCAACTGTTTGACTCTCTTACACAAGAAAGTATATATGAATTATTTGTGTGATTTAAAAAAACTAAGACCATCAAAACTCAAAGAAAGAATCCATTTGTCTCAACTAATCAAATTTAAAAGAAATAGGCTTACAAGCTGCAATACCTGTGAATTTACAAGGAGGAAGGTTTCTTTCTAGTGACTGGAATACCCCTATCTATTATCAAGAGAATATTTTTCTAATAAAAAAAATATGTAAGAAGCCAAATCAGTGAACAGAAGGGACGTGTTAAGCATGAAATCGGAGCACATAAAGTCAGATGTCCTTGAGGGATGTTTTATCTTAGCTGAGGTTTTTAACTCCAATGAATTATCCAATTGACCCTAACACTTGGGCCTGTAGGCACAGCCTCTCTTTCTGATAATAGCTGTCTCTCTCTGCTCTGAAGAGTCACTTGAGAATTACTGGCAAACTCTCACTCTCCCACTGTCATTTTGAGAATCTCCATTAGATCCACCTTTCCTATTTGCACAAAGCACTTGCACTGTGTCCACTCTCTTTCTTAACAGATTCTATCAGACCATCTTCCATCTCTTATGCTGTTTTTAGTTTCTTGGCAGTGGAGAGAAAGTCATTTGCATTCCCCCAGTAAACACCGAATAGAATGGGTAACCTCATTTTCTGCCAAACAACCATGTCCATTCATAGCGGGGCTTTTTCTCAGTCTCCCCAACCTTGTCCCTAGATCTGTGCTTTTAACTTACTTTGGGAAACTGAACTTCTATTGATTCAACTGAATCATCTTCCTGGCTATAAGACCTTCGGTCATGTCATTACTCTTTGCCATAATTGTTTGTTTATTTCTTTTTATCTAAGATAAGGAAGTCAGGGCAGTAAAACAGGAATACTCCTCAACTTTTGCCACCTTGCAGTGCCACTGAGAGATTAAAATGAGGAAACCCTCACCCATTCAATGAATGTTTGCCGAGGTCTTTTGCTCTGCCCAGCTCCATGCTTGGTTCTGGGGATGCATAAAAGAATAAGACAGTCCCTGCCTTCATAGTGCTCACAGTCTCATGGGAAATACATCTCATGAACAACTGCAATACAGAATAGTAAATGGTAACACAGGGTGTTATATTACACCCTGGAGAGGGTAGGGTTAAGAAAGACTTTGGGAGATAACTCTTGAGCAGAATCTTGAAGAAAGAGCAGGAAATAGGACAAGGTAAGAAAGGCATTCAAGACCAAAGGGACAGCGTGTGAAAGCCATGGAAGAAGGGACAGGATGGCAAGAGTCTGATTGGACATAGGACATGGTAGATTAAAGATAGCCCTAAATTCTTTGACACACCCCTCGAGGCAGGGTTACATTTGAATGTGGGTGGGCTCTGTGACTGCTTGACCAATGGAAGTAATGCTGTGCCACTTTTCAGGCCCAGGCCTTAAGAGACCTGCATATTCCACTTCCTGTCTCTTGGAACACTGTTGGAACCCAGCTACCACACTGTACTGTGAAGAAGCCCAGATAGAGAGGAACTGAGGCTCCCTGGTCAAATACCCTGGGTAAGCAATGTGCTGACAACCAGCGCCAGCCTGTCAGCCACGTGGGTGAGTCGTCTTGGAAATGGATCCAGTCCAGGTAGAGCAGGTTTGGTGAGTAGAGGAGGGAGGGTGGGCGTTGGAGGGGAAATAATAGGTTCAGGCTGGGACCTATTGAGTTTGAGGGGCGATGGGTTATCCTGGTACAGACAGATGGTGTAGTGGGACTTGTAGATCTGAAGCTGAAGAGAAAGACTTGCAAAGGATTGTTGACAGGAGGAGAATGCATGATCAAGGATCCAAATACTTACGGGAAATACACACGGTGAGAAGAGAAGGCTCAAGGGAGACGATCGCAGCAAAGGGGTATACAGGAAAAAACAGGTCTATGAAGAAGCCTCTGAAGAAATAGGAGGAGGGAAGTGGTGCAGAAAGTCCACTCTTTCTGCTACTAAGGAGCAGCACTTTTGATCACAAAGAGGAGGCTCTGCGGAGCAACGCAGGTTCATGGTTCACACTGAGCAAGAATCGATTCCAGGCAAGCCTCCACACTAGGCAAGCCTGGGCTCCCTGGGTCCTGCTTTATTAATTACAGGGGGAAATAAACTCAGGCTGAAACTGGAAGCATTACAACCCGCACGCCAATCACACGAAATCCTTCTTCTCCTTCTCTCCCTAGCTATTCGAGCTTCCCCTTACAAAGCCATCAGGGCTTCTCCCTGTCTGGCAACACATGGGGAGTGCCCTTTGAGAAAAGGACAGGAAACCAAGAAGTGCATTGGTGTTCTGCCTCTGAGCTAAGCATGCAAAGAGGCCTCTTCCATTTTTGTGAAGCTTTTCTTCTCCAAGCTGCACACCTAAACAGATGGGGGAGCAATGGTTTATTGATGCAGGGGCGCAGTAACTGTAGGAAAGAGCGGATGAATATTTCATGGGCACCAGTAGCAGTTAATAAATCATGAGGTGCTACAGCCGAGTGGGCCGCTCATTCCGCCCTGGACAATGGTTGCTCAGCTCTAGTCAAGTGGAACCTCCTTTTCTGGCAGGTCCAATCTGTCCTGAGTGCTGCAGGGAAGCTTGTGTGTCATTTCTGTGGGCCTTGATTTCTCAATTCAATACATACTGAGGATGGCTAGCAGTTCTATTTTTAGCGACTGCCAACTCGATGGATATGACGTAGGGAAATTCACAGAAAATTAGCTTAGGAATCGGGAGACTTGGCTTCTGGTCCCACTCTGCTAGCTGTGTGACACTGGACAATATACTTAATCTCTCTGAATAATATTTTCCCATCTCTAAAATGAAGGAATGGATGGATTGGTAATCCTGAAGTTTCCTGTCAGTTTTGTGATTGTATGAAACAGTGGGTTTCTTGAAGTTACAGTCATTGACTCATGATGTTGGTGATTGTTTCATAAATAATTATTGATAAAAGTGTGTGTGCTGTGTGTTTTGCTCATAGGGAGCATTGACAACCTCCCTTCTGTGTCTAGAGACAAGAAGCATTTACGCTTAACCTTTTGCTTTTTAATGTTTATCATTTATTTCCAACCTACTAGGATAAAAACCCACTTTATGCAGCTGATATGCCTAACTTTAGAAAAAGACAGAACACAGACCTACTCAATCATTAGCTTTGGCAACAGTACCATTTGGCCAGGCTCAGTATCTGACGTCCATTTATTTATCTATTTATGATTTAAAACGTTAACTATATCCAAAAGTTAATTTTATCTGAGTATACCGGTAATGAAAACAGCAACGGCTGGTCACATAAACAGAAGTTTCAGCATTGTTAAAATTGCCAGTTTTAATAACAAAAATAATACTACCACTGTTGAATGTTTACTCTGTGTTAACCTTTTATAGAGTATTTTACAAACATTATTCTTGTTATTTCTCATTAGTCCCCAAATAATGGCACACTGATAAGAAAATTGGGCTGAGAAAGATGAATTTCCTTGCCCAAGGTCACCCAATTAGCGAGTGGCTGAGAAGAGATTCAAACCCTAGCCTGTCTGATTCCAGATACACTATTATTGTAACAATACATAATAGCTAAAATTTACATTGGATTTACTATGAACTAGAAAGTAAGCAGCTCACCCATTGGGATAATCTCCATCTTTCATCTTCTTTGAGCTTTTCTGCAACCTTGTAAGTTGTAGAACATGGATAATAATGCAAATGATTCTTATCTATAGAAATGCAAATAAATTGATTATCGCCCTATGGGTGGGCACATCTTGCATCTATTCGTAAATTCATTTCTGAAGTCGGGTCCCCCCTATTTCTATGTGGTTCTCGGAGTTCTTTAAGCCAGCTGGAATGACTTATTGGTTCCTTCATTTATTAAATTAAACACAATATTTGACATGTCTTCATCTTACATTTGTAGGACAGCCATGATTTTACTTTCTTTTTTTAAATATTCTTTAACAATATATAGCGCACACACACTCACAGGATTCTCAGAGAGGCGGAGAGGGACGCAGTTCTGCAACGCAGCTGCTGCTGGTGGTGTATGTGAGCACAGCAGGAGATGAGAGGCCAGGACGCCTCTTCGGGCTTTTCCACCCCTCCTGTGATATGGTGGGGCCTGTTGCTAACTAAGCTGGTGGCAATCAGTGGCTTGGCCGCTCTGCCTCTGGGCGGCCTAATGATGGCTCCTCCACCTCTCATTGCTGCAGCTGCTGCCAAAGCATCACCTAGCACTGCCTCCTACCCTGCAGGTCCTTTGTAGGGTCTTTCCATGGCCTTCCAGAGCTCTGCTCTCTCCAAGGGCACTAAGGACAAGGACAGTGGACACTAAAGGGCAGAATTAACCAGCTTTCTGGGACCACCCCTTGTCTTTTCGGTAACTGCCTTTCAGATTTAAAGATTGTAAAGCCCCACATAATGAGCAGAGACCTGTGGACTGTGACAATTAAGTCACCACAACAGTGTTTCTCATACTGCATGCCATGGAACACTGGTGTTCCACACATAACCTGCAGATGTGCTGTGAGTAAATGGAAAGATACTTTCAAGTCTCATGATTCATAATTATTTTATCATGATAATGAAAAATAGTGAAGGAATTTCATTGCCTTACCTTTCAAGATCAAATTAGGTTTTTTTTTTCTTTTCTCTCTTTTCCCTCCCTTCCTTCTTTCCTTTCTTTTCCTTCCTTCCTTCCTTCCTTCCTCCCTCCCTCCCTCCCTCCCTCCCTTCCTTCTTTCCTTTCTTTTCCTTCCTTCCTTCCTTCCTTCCTTCCTTCCTTCCTTCCTTCTTCACCCAAATGTTACGTTGGGGCTTTTGCTGTTGTCCTAACAAAATAAAGAGTTTTTAAAGAAACACTTTACAACTCTACGCATAAAAATCTCATCAGTGGGTGTCCTGTGATATCAAAACATTAAGAAATCTTCTGTTACAGACCAGGAGGTGATGAGGGAGCATGAGGCAGGCTGTGGGGCAAAGCACAAGCTAGCACCCCCTCCCACCCAGGTGGGATCTGTGTGATATTCCTTGGACATTCCTAACTACCCAAGAACAAAGGAAAGGGGTTTAAGTGCTTGCCATGGTGATGTGGGAAACTGAGGCAAATGGAAAATTAAATTTCCTTACTGCCTACAGCCCATTGACAAGTCCTTGAAACCGGCAGAGTGACCTCCCTCCAGGAGCTCAGCTGCCTCCATGATGACATTTTGCTGGGGGCAAAAGAGAACCTTGGCTTAATAGTGCCCCAACCTCGAGGATCCTGTAAGTATTTCCTTTATCTCAACTGCCCCAAGATATGTGCTGGCAATCATACTCCAAGCTTATGGCCCCCTGACATGCATCTGAAGGGTCTCATGACTGAGGTTTTATTAAATGGTAATAAATGGTGTTTCCCTAGCAACAGCTAGCCCCTCAAGGCCCTGGAACTTTGCTTCCAAAATTCCATAGAGACTTACTCTAGCTCTGACCCCCTCCCAACCTGAGGGTAGGTAATGAGTTACCCATCAGGACCCCAGTGCAGCTCTTCCTGACCATGGGTCCTGCCCCCATGCTTTAATAAAATCACATTTTTGCACCAAAGAGGTCTTCAAGAAGTCTTTCTTGGGGGTGCCTGGGTGGCTCAGTCGGTTAAGTGTCTGACTTCAGCTCAGGTCATGACTTCACAGCCCGTGAGTTTGAGCCCCGCATCGGGCTCTGTGCTGACAGCTCAGAGCCTGGAGCCTGCTTCCGATTCTGTGTCTCCCTCTCTCTCTGCTCCTCCCCTGTTCACACACTGTCTCTGTCTCAAGAATAAATAAACATTAAAAAAAAGAAGAATTCTTTCTTGGACGTGACCCCACGAACCCCCATTACCCCCAAACTTCATCATGGACTATATTTTTAAGGTATAAAAGTCTTAAGTGTAAGACTTCTGAGAAGAAATGGAGATCTTTTTAGCAGCACAAAGGTTGAACATAGTTCTCTCCTTTCAGTTTGGGAACCATGAAAACATTCCTGCCCCTCTCCCTCACCACAGGACAAACTAGAGTAGGAGATACATTTGCCAGTTACCAGGAGGATGTCACATTTCACTGACAATAAGTTAACAAGAGAAAAACTATGTTCCAACCAGGTCTCTAAAGTGGTTGAAAACAGTTGTTGAAGACGCTGTTCTCAAAACCAGAGCTTCAACCAACTGTAAACAGAGAGATAGAATTCTCTGCAGTTGGCATTAAAATCCTGACCTGATAATTCTCTTTCTGATGCAAACCAGCTTAGAAACAGAAGAGAAGACCCAGAAGGAATTGACTTTTGAATGTTGGTGATCTTTAAGCATCTGGAGTTAGTCCTCTGTATATACTTGTTTCCTATGATTTTAAGTCACTCCCTAGACTTCAACTACCTTCTTTATGGAACTGAATTCCACTTCCCATCTCCAGCCCAGATTTTTTGCCTCAGGCGCAATGCTGCTGGACAGCTGTTTGGATGTCATACAGACATTAATTTCTTTTTTTTTTTTTTTTTACTTTGTCTTCCTCCTTCACCTCCCAAATGAGTTCTTCCCCTTACATTCTTTGTTTTGGAGAATGACACCATCATCCACTAAAGACATTGGAATCATTCAACCCATTACTAAATCTCTTATTCTACCTCCTAATTATGTCTCCAGTATCTCCCTTTCTCTTCACCTCCATTTGCCATTATATCCAATCAGAGCCTCATAATGTTTCTTGGTTCCTAAAAGCTCATTTTCACTGGTTTCCCTGCCTGCCGTATACTGCCTTTTAGTCACTTCTCACCAAAGGCAGACTGACCTCTCTATGGTATAGATTTAATAATGTCACTCCCCTTGTGGCTTTCCATTGCTTTTAAGATAGTATATTTCATGATCTGAACCCAGTTTTCTAGTGTAACTTCATATTTTGCCAACTTTCAATTCTACAATAAATTATATTCCAGCCACACTAAATTGCTTGTGGATCCCTCAATATGACACATTCTCTATCATGCCTATGGCCCTCCATCATGCTACCCTCTCTGCCCCCTCTACTCCTCCAACCACTCAGCTAACTTCTTCCTCCAGGAAACCTCCCCTGAACCTCCCAGTCAGCTTTTAAGTGACCCTCTCATGTATGCACAATATACCTGATGTCCCCCCTATCAAATCCCTTTATACTCTACTGGAATTGCTATATGGAAGGAAAGCATTTAGGAAAAAACCTATACTTCTTTCCCTCATATTCTCTGATAACCCTGCTCTTTCCCCATTTAGAGCAGAGGGGCAGTCTATACTCACTACCCTCCAGAGTTAGGCTGTTCAATAAAAAATCCAAAGAGCAAAAAATGAGTTAATAGAGCTTTTTGAGTTTCCCCAAATAGACTCAAGTTGGCAGTTCATGGTTTATGTTTATTCATTTTTGAGACACAGAGAGAGATAGCACATGAGCCTGGCAGGGGCAGAGAGAGAGAGGACAGAGGATTCAAAGGGGACTCTGTGCTGACAGCGATGAGCCCGACGTGAGGCTCGAACTCATGAACTGTGAGATCATGACCTGAGTTAAAGTCAACTGATGGAGCCATCCAGGCACCCTGGAAGTTCATTGTTTAAAGAAGAATATTTTTAAGGATCAAAGGCCTAGGTCCTAAATTATTATAGCACAAAGTTTCTTTTCCCTAAACTGGTTTGGAAGATCCTATGGACTGCAGCCAGAGAAAAGGGAGGCTGGAGCAAAAGATAGTAAGCCGTTGATGAATGATTGGAGGGTGGGCAAGGGAGGGCGGGGAGAGGCTATGAGAGAGGGGGCCCGAGAGGGCAAGAGGACACTGAGAGTTTCACTTCTCATGTCCAAGAAGGGAACTCAAGGAGCTGGGAGTAAGTTGGTGAAAGGGCCTCTCAGTGGGAAATGGGAAGGCACCGTGTGTCCTGAGTGAATTGGTGACTGGAAACCAGACGTGAACCCACACACCACAGCAGATGCCCACATGCTAGACAATGATGTTCCTTCCACTGATGTCATGGAACGAGTGGAATCTAAATGCTGCCCCACGGAGAAGGGCGTGGGGGAAACCCTGAATTATCTATTACTCTGCATTGACCAAGAGTAAACTTCTCACTACAAACATAGTGAGAGATCAAGATAGAAATTAAATATGATTATAGAAAACAAGCTAACCAATTTTTGCTGTCCTGAATTTATACCCTAGGACTCCCACTCATGGCATCTATTTAAAAGGCAGCTCTCTCCACTCATCTGGAGACTCACTGAACACAGGGACCAGTTGTATTCATCTTTGTAACCTCAGTCTGGGAGTAGAGAGTCCGTAAATGTTCATCAGTTGAAAAAAAATGAATGAATGAAACCTGGATGATGAAAGATGAGGATCTGGACAGAAGAAGGCAGAGTAATTTCCCTTGATCTGATGTGATGGTCCTTAATGAAACTGGAGCTGAATATCAGAAACAAATGGTATATTATCTGTTCTTTTGTCTGTTAAGGTAAGTTGGTTCAAATAACTCTTTTTTTTAATGTTTATTTATTCTTTGAGAGAGAGAGAGAGAGAGAGAGAGAGAGAATGAGCAGGGGAGGGGCAGAGAGAGGGAGTCACAAATTCTGAAGCAGGCTTCAGGCTCTGAGCTGTCAGCACAGAGCCTGACGCGGGGCTCGAACTCACGAACCGCGAGATCATGACCTGAGCTTAACCAACTGGGCCACCCAGGTGCCCCAGTTCAAATAACTCTTAATTAGCTGTATTTATTTTTCCATATATAATGTGAATTTAATCATTCTCATTTAATCCTCTTGTTGACAATGTTATAACTAAATTGAAGATTTGTTTTATTGTCCACTTGTTTTTTTTTAATGTTTATTTATTTTTGAGAGAGAGAGGGGGCAGGGAGGGGCAGAGAGCGAGGAGGACAGAATCCCAAGCAGGCTCCTCGCTGTCAGCTCAGAGCCCAATGCGGGGTTCGAACCCACGAACCTTGAGATCGTGACCTGAGCTGAAACCGAGTCGGATGCTTAACTGACTGAGCTACCCAGGCACCCCTGTTGTCTACTTGTTATGTTGTCTAATTTACTTTAAAATACTTCAGCATAAGTGTGTGTGTGTGTGTGTGTGTGTGTGTGTGTGTTGGTTTTATTCTATATGCTAGGAGTACCTAATTAACATTCCTAACCTGGGATAAACTGTCCAGAGGTGCTTAGTTAAAATTTTAAGAAGCCCACTCAGGAGTCTACTCCAGAGTACTATGAGTGCTTCAACGATGTCTATCTCCGTCTGTAGTCAAGGGTTTATTCATTAGCATAATTGGAGTTAGAAATAGTTTTTCAAAGGCAATTGGAATAGTGTTCAGTATATGTAAACTTACTCGCAAGGTACAGACACCCTCACTTGTGCATGAACCTCTCTTGTGCAGCAGCCTAATATCTCTTGGTATGATGCACCAGCCTAGAAGTCCCATTCGGTCCTGTGTCCCATCTCTTACCGAAGGACTTATTGTCTGATTCTGACTGGATGGCTAGCTGATCCTCCCTAGAGAATACTGCTGTATCTGTCACTAGTGAAACTGTCATGAAAGGGGACTGGCAGAGTGACCAAGGGAGGGAGCCAATAAGAGCATATTGCATGACTCTTCGTGTCTGTTTGCTAATAAATGTTCACATTTGTGTTGCAGGATTTGGTTTGAGATTTGCTTTTCTTGTAATGTACCACTTTGTAACAAGTTTATTGGGAATGAGACCTTGACCCTTCCTCTCTCTACCTTTAGTCATTAGAGGTCACCGTTATTTGCCAAAAGAACCCAACAGTTGTGAATGAACAAATTGGTCTAGATTAGTTGACAACACAATACTTAATACAATGCACATTATCAACACTTTTTCCGGATTAATGTTTTAGTTTTCTGTAGATAGAGATATAGATACACACAGATATCACAACTAAAGAACTCCCATATTGTTTATATTTTGAATATCCTGACTCTTATGTTTTCATTGGCAGGCTGACCCTGGGATAGGTCATCCACTGAAATGTTGCTGTACTCCTCATTTGAATTTCTTTCTGTCCTAGACTTTATCTTACTTATCTCTGTGTGTGTAGTGAACACACTACAATATCTCCCTAGAATAAAGCCCTCATCATTGTTTGCTGGCCAGAATGTCATATAACAAGATAGATGAAGGACTACGGTGGTATCAGAGTCTTCCTCATTGCAAATTTTATTACCCACTGGGATCACAGATAATCCCCACCAGAGGGAAAGAAAAAACTCAGTATTGTCATGAGGTGGTAGACCCAGGTCCAAAGTAACTGGGGGCAAAATTACAGAACAGGTACCTTGTGAATATCAGTTGAAGAAGGAGAGAGAGAAGACTCCTCTGCTTGTAGGCTGCCTTCCCATCACTGGGTAGACAGCAGACTAAGGGAAGTATTGTCCAGCTTTGCTGGGAGTAAGGAGAGCACCATGGAGACAGGATGAGTATCCCAAGAGAGCATCTTTGTAACAAGTAGGTTTTTTACCTGGTAGCCATATCTGCCGATAAAATATGAGGTTGAAGCATTACTGTTCTACTCACCGCAGATTAAGACTTGTGCAGAAAGCATGGCACCTGTCATCCCTGGACTGCTGTTGCTGAGGAAAAGCTGGGACCCAGTGCAAGCTCTGAAAGAACTAATCTGGCTGCAGAGGCTGGCACAGAGGTCCAGAAAGACAGTAGGTAAGGCACAGCTCAGTCACAGGTCACTGAATGGCCAGCACCTGGTGCAGGGTGTTGTTTTGATGAAAGCCATTTGAGTTACAAACCTAGTCAGACTGTCTTAAGGAAAGGAGGCAATTCCTGAAAAAGGTGACAATGGGAACTTCAGCCAGGCTGTAAGAGAGAACCAGGGATGGCTGTTATGATAAGCAGCTGTTCTTTCCATTTACTCACAGCCCCACAGTTGTTCATCTGAGATTGCTGGTTCCTGCCCAGGAGCTTCACTATTCACTCTTGCATTTGCTTCATCTCCCCAAAGTGACTCGGTTTTGCTTTCTGAAACACTGTGGGAGCGGCTGGACACAGACTAGCACACAGGGGGAGATGCTGAAAAGCAAAGGTGATGTGGAGGGGCGCCTGGGTGGCTCAGTTACTGGTTAAGAGTTCAGCTCTTGGGGTGCCTGGGTGGCTCAGTTGATTGGGTGTCCGACCTCAGCTCAGGTCATGATCTCACAGTTTGTGAGTTCAAGCCCCACATTGGGCTCTGTGCTGACGGCTCGGAGACTGGATCCTGCTTTGGGTTCTGTGTCTCCCGCTCTCTCTGCCCCTCCCCCACTTACACTCTGTCTCTCTCTCAAGAATGAATAAACATTAAAAAAAAAAAAAAAGTAAAAAGCAAAGATGAACCCTTACAGCGGGGGCTCAGCTCTTGACCTAAGTCACTCTCTGGATCATTCAAACCATCATCCCGTCCCTGATCACTGCCCCCATCCCTTTCCTGCTACCACCACTACCACCAAAGGTGCCACTGGCCAGTCATTCTAGAGCAGCATTTCCTGCATTTGCCAGATCATCAGAATCACCTGAGGGCACTTATTAGAAAATATCCTCTGGGCACCTGGGTGGCTCAGTCGGTTAAGCGTCTGACCTTGCTTAGGTCATAATCTCAAGGTTTGTGGGTTCGAGCCCGGTATCTGGCTCTGTGCTGACAGCTCGGAGCCTGGAGCCCACTTAGGATTCTGTGTCTCCCTCTCTCTCTGCCCCTCCCCTACTTGAGCTCTCTCTGTCTCTCTCTCTGTCTCTCAAAAATAAATAAGCATTAAAAAATATTTTAAAAATACACATCCTCAGGCTCCTTCCTAGAAATTGTGGGGTGGGGCCCAGGAACCTCTATTTTTATTAAATATCCCTAGGCCATTCCATAATCAGGCAAACTTGAGGACTGCACTGGAGCAGTTCTACAATTTTATTTGGTTAGCATCAGAATAAGCTGGGTGCTTATTACAATGAAGATTCTTACCCTAGAACCTCCACAAAAGATTCTATTTCAAAAGCTGTGAGGTAGGACCCTAGGAATCTGCAATTTAATAAACACGCCTAAGATTATGATAAAGGGGTTCATTGGCTATGCTTTGAGAAGCATTATTTTAGAGAGAAACCCATCTAATTATGCAGACTCTCAGCCTACAGGCAGTATGATATGGAAGTAGCCCTTTTTCCACCCACTTCTGTGATGGGAGGACTTTGGCCTTTGGGGAAATCCAAGGCCATAGGACCCAAACCACTGGGCAGGACAGGAAACTGGCAGAATGGTCACAGAAGTAAGTCACAGCAACAAAGGTAGATCTAACTCTTACACAAAAGATACAAAAAAAGTTGCATTTAAACCAGATGTGGGTCAACCGACCTTTATGAATACTCTGATAAGAAGACAAAGAATTTCACTAAAATAGGGAGCTCTTACTGTATGCTAAGTGTTTGAGCTATGCTATCTCATTTAACACTTGCAACAATTTTAATTTGTATTTTTGACAGGATAATAAGTTTATTCAAACGCACAGCAAGTAAGTGTCAGAGCCTGGTCTCAAATCTAGGTCCTGTTGAAGTCAAATAACGGGGTTTTACCTGCCATGATGTACTATAGCTGGGCACATGGATTACTTCTGAAGAAATCCACAATGTGATGTTATTATACGCACTAGGAGAATTAGGGATTAACAAAAGGGAACCTGAATTTGATCACAAAATCCTTTTTCGGTAAAAATAATCCATCTCCATAATTTACCAATTTTGTGAGCTCGGATTTTAATAAATCGTGTTTTATTAAAATTCCACACCTGTATGGTTTAGGAGAGCCCTAGGGCTCCCCCAAAGTGAACATAATTGAAAGACGCAGAAGTTATGTAAAAGGAAACCAGCTAAGGATCTGAGAATAAATAGTTTCCCATTCCTGCGGAAACGCCACCACTGAAATAGATCAGCAGTTGATGCTGCGGTGGGTCCTGCGCCGCCTCAGTGGGCGTCGCATTCAAGGAGCCTGCTCCGTGCGTCTTCAGCGCACACCCTGCGCCATCCGCACTGCACACGGGTCCTCTCACCCACGCGTCACTGGCCGAAGCGGCAGGGCGCAAGGCTGTGTTCCCCTAGCTCTGCCAGGTCCGATGCGGGCTTGCAATAGTCGCTAGGCCCGCTGCATCTGTCCTGGCCGCACGAGGCCTCCGGAGCCCAAGAGGCAGGGGTCTGACCTCCAGTTTTCTGCAAACTCTCCGTGTGTTGAGAGCAAACAGCCATCGTCAACATGCCTCCTGCTGACTTTGCTTGGGGGAGGAGCTTACAAGTCCCCAACGTACTTTTCAAAATCCTCACCTTGAAGCAGTCCTTTAAGATACAAGCCTACAAGGAAGGGGGTGTTGGGGTTGGAAGAACAAACCGGGCAGCAAGGTGTGGTGGCTAAAGGACAAAGGAGGACTGAAAAATAGAACTGTGGCTCCAGCTCCACTTCCTGCCCCGACCCCCGTCCTCCCTCAGCTGTCCACAGCAGTTCCTTGTCACAGAGAGGGCTGTGACTCTCTGGGAAAGGCCCTTCAGTTTGCTTTTGGTCCAACCGGATCATAAGCACAGACCAGAAACCAGCGCTCCCTGGAGCAGTGTGTTCCCTTGAACTCTTTCAAAATGGATGGCAAGAATGGTACCATACAAGTCCTTCCCAAACCGCAGACCACCCCGAACCTCCCTGCTGTCAGGGAGCAGCCAGAATAATTGTTTCCTAAGCAGTTGACTTCTCTAGGTCTTTCATTAGTCACTTTATTAACAAGTATTTATGGGCCACCGACTGTAACCCCAGCACTGAACTGAACAAGAATCAGAAATATAAGAGCTACCCTGGGGGCCTGGGTGGTTCTGCTGGTTAACCGTCCAACTCTTGATTTCCGCTCAGGTTAGGATCTCAGAGTTTGTGAGTTCCAGCCCCGGGATTCTCTCTCTCTCCCTCCCTTTCCACACACCCCCACCCCACAAGTGCCCACACTCTTTCTAAATATAATAAATCTCTGTAAAATAAATAAATAGACTTAGAAGAAGGAATAGAAGAACTGGCTGTGCCTGGAAGAATCTCTCTGTTTAGAGGAGTAGGTCATATAATCAATAATGAGGGCACAATGAACAGCAGTAGGATTTGAGTGCTACCATGAAGAGAACAAGAGATACCCGCTTTTCCTTCAGAGAAAGAAAAGATATTAAGATGGACCAGAGACATCAAGGGAGGCTTCATGGTGGTGGCAGGCCCTGAGACTGTTAGGACTTGGAGAGCAAGAGAAAAAAGTGTCAAGGGCATTCCAGTTGTGGAGAATGGGGTGAAAGGCATCTCTTCTTTCCACTTACCAGAGTTTTCAAGGCCAGCTCAGATGTGGCTTGCTCTTTAAGCCTTCCACCATGAGGAATGTGAAGATTGATGCCTCCAAATTTCTTTAAGTCTTCAGAGAAAACAAGCCTAGTGTATGTATAGTTACATAAAAGCATCAATGGGATTATATTACATCAGTGGCAACTTAAGTATCACAGACTTTTTTTTAAAAAGATACTAAACAGCATAGAATTTTAAAAGCTAGCCACCAAATACCTTCCCCTTTCTCTTTGTTTGGATCCATTTAAAAAATGTTAACTTCTAGGGGTGCCTGGGTGGCTCAGTTGGTTAAGTATCTCACTTCAGCTCAGGTCATTATCTCACTGTTCCTGAGTTTGAGCCCTGTGTCGGGCTGTGTGTGGACAGCTCAGAGCCTGGAGCCTGCTTCAGATTCTGTGTCTCCCTCTCTCTCTGCCCCTCCTCCTCCTCCTCCTCCTCCTCTCTCTCTCTCTCTCTCTCTCTCTCAAAAACAAATAAACATTAAAAAAATAAAATAAATAAAATGTTAACTTCCAGAGGAAATAATTAATTGAGCTGATAAGAGCAAAAGCACCTTTCTATATTTGGTGATTTATTTCCTCTGGACTGTATAAACCAAACAGCTGCATTTAGAGCAGACACATAAGATTCCATTATAATTACAGACATTCCTAACCTGCTATTTTTCTGAACATTTGAAACATCAAAAATGGAGCTGAAACGATAGTTGGCATCCTATTTGATTACAAAGAGGCAGTATTCTATGATGTTAGGTGAAAGCTATATTGAAACCTTACACCTGCCTGCAAATAGAATTTTAACTGGCAATTTGGCTTCTAGGTAGTGTATTATGACTTATAAAATAATCTTTTTCTTCTTTCACAAAGAACACAAGGCCACAATTAGTGCCAAGTCTCTTCCCCAAAATTACTTGGCAGTGTTCCCAGATGTTCCACCAGCCTTATAGCAGAAGCTTTCCAACCTATTTGCTAGGTGGTGCTTTAATTTTTTTCTTCCAGTTTAATAACTTGCAATATGTCCCCTCCTTCGTGGTATCATTGGACAAGAGTATTTTCAACTCTTCATTACTGTCTTCTTTTCTCAGACCTGAGGTCTTTCTGAGATTGACCTTGTTAATCTAGTCTGTTAGTCTCTTCAAGCCCACATGGTTATATTAATCCCTTAAACAAGCAAATCAAGCTGTAGGAGATTCACATTCAGTTTAAAAGGTATTCTCTAACCTTCAAGTTTCTCAATATATTAATAAATGTTTAATGAGCTAAAGGTTCTGATGTCAAATAAACAAAATTCTGCACACCCTCTACAGTCTATCTGGGGATTTAGAATGCCCATTAGCTGAGAAAAAACTTAGAGAAATCAAGCAGGAAATAAATCTGTTTTGGTTAAGAAAAACTGATTTGACTATAGAATCCTTTCCTTGTCTTTTTCTCCCCCCCTTCTCTTTCCTTTTTTTTTCTATAAGAACATAATAATTGCAACTATAATAACAATAATAATGAGGATAAAAGTTAACATTTACAGCTATTTCTATCCTATCCCTTTAATGATTATCCTAGAAATTTTAACATGCATTGACATGTTAAATAATTTTACTCTTCTTCAGAACCATATGAGTCTTCAAATGTTTCAAGCCAATCATCACCCTCCCTAAGCAATATGCTATCCTCTCTTGATATGTAGCCTCACCAATTAGACATTAATTTTGCCATTGTACATAGTCAATATTTATACTTTCCATTTTCATACATCACATATCTTCCTTCTGATGTGATACACCTTCATTAGAAGTTCTTTTGTGAAGATGTGTTGATAGTAAACCATTTTGGGCTTGTGTCTGAATATATCTTTATTTTGCCTTTACTTTTGAATGATTCTATCACTGAATACAGTTGACCCTTGAAAAACACAGGAGTTAGGGGTGCTGACAGTTGCAAATCTGGGTATAACTTTTGACTCTCCCAAAACTTTACTAATAGTCTACTGTTGACCAGAAGCCTTACCGATAACATAGCTGATTAACACATATTATGTATGTTGTATGCATTATACGCTGTATTCTTACAATAAAGGAAGCCAGAGAGAAGAAAAGATTGTAAAGAAAACCATAAGGAAGAGAAAATACATTTATAGTATTGGACTGTAAAAAATCTATATGTAAGTGGACACGTGCAGTTCAAACTCATGTTTTCTGAGGATTAACTGTATAGAATTCTAGGTTGAAAGTTATTTTCTTACAGTACTCTGAAAATGTATTTTCAGTTCTTTTGGGTTCCACTGTTGTTTCTGAGAAGTCAGCTATCAGTCACTGTAGATGTCCTGCTCTCTCTCTCTCTCTCTCTCTCTTTTTTTTTTTTCCTTTCTGGCTGCTTCTTTTCTCTTCTCTGTGTTTTCATTGTTTTTAATTTGTCACTCATGTGTATTTCTTTTTACTTATGGTGTTTGTTGCTTTGGGGAATTTCCTTGGTTTAAGGTTTGGTGTTCTTAATCCCTTCTTGAAAACACTCAGTCATTATGTCTTTTAATATTGTGTGTCCCCCATGGTTATTTCTTTTTAGAACTCAGATTATATGTAAGTTGGATCTGTTAACTCTTCTTTCCTTGTTTCTGAATCTCTTTGCCATATTTCCCTTTGCCTTGTCTCTGTCCCACATTATGTGTAATTTCTTCAGCTTTAACTTCCAAATCACTAATTGTTTCTTTAACTGTGTTTAATAAAATGTTAAATCAATCTATCCAGATCCTACTTTCAGTTATTATAATTTTCACTGCTGTAGATTCTTTTCAGAGTTCTTTTTTCTAATTCTATTCCTTTATATGGATTTATACATATTTATTTATTATATATTTGGTATCTGATAATTATAATATCAGTTTTTGCAGGTCTGATTCTGTGGTTTGCTATTTTTGTTGAATCTCATTTATGGTTGTGTATTTTCTCTATGTGCAGTAACATTTTGGTGAGTGCATGGAACATACAACCTTAACTATGGGATTTCTTTGAGGTTTGTGCTAAAATAGAAAACCACAAGCCCAGAATGGAGTCAGTTATGCTGGACAAAGTCACCAAGTGGGGCTTAATATCTACTCCAATTGCAGTTTCAACCTCCCCAAGAAATATAGCTTTAACCAGTCAGTCAGGAATTTTCTGGTCAGCAGCAATGAGGTAATCTGTCACATGGATCCTGTTTACCTACCCCCAAAAGATGAGGTAATCCATTTAATAAAACTCCCTGTCCTACCCCCTACGAGAAGGTGACCTTGCCGGAAACAATCCTTTCTTTTCTTTTGCAAATTTGTTCTGCCCCATTTCTGTCTATGAAATCCTTCCATTTGGTACAGCTCCCCAGAGCTCCCCTCTGCTTGTTAGATGGGATAATGTTCAATTCATAAATTAATAAACCAATTATATCTTTAACATTTTTCTCAGTTGAATTTTTGTTCCTTAACAGTTGTAAAATCTGCTTCCTCAGAGAGGATTTGTTTATTTCTGCTGGAGAGGGACAGTTGCCCTACCAAATATAATACTAATTATTAAGCTATAGTAACTAAGAATATGTGGTGTTGGCACAGGGATAGACAAATAGATCTCAGAAACAGATGTTCACATATATGGCAAGTTCATATATAATAGAGGTAGCATTACACACAATAGGCAAAAGATGATGTATTCAATAAATGATGCATGATAATAAAGAAAAAGAGATCCAAATGGTATAAAATTATATAATTAGAATTTAGGTATAATTAGAATTTCCCTATTTATTATTCATGTTAATCATTTTTTCATGGACTTATTATTTTTTAATTTTTTTTAACATTTATTCATTTTTGAAAGACAGAGTGTGAGTGGGGGAGGGGCAGAGAGCTAGGCCGACACAGAATTTGAAGCAGGCTCCAGCACAGAGCAGCTGTCAGCACAGAGCCTGATGTGGGGCTCAAACCCATGGACCATGAGATCATGACCTGAGCTGAAGTCAGATGCTTAACCAACTGTGCCACCCAGGTGCCCCATTTTTTCATGCACTTATTGAGCATTCTTGTGTTGTTTGTGTTTGTGTACTGATTGATCAAGAGAGTTCTCTATATTCTGGAGAGTTCCTTGTATATTCTGGATATAAGTCTTATGTCAGATATGTGTACTGTAAATACTGTCTTCCCTGTTTGTGGCTTGTCTTTTTTTTTTTCCTGTGGCTTGTCTTTTAATTTTCTTAAAAGGGTCTTTGAAAGAGCAGAAGTTTTTTTATTTTGATAAACTCCAATTTATCATTATTTCATTTAGGGTTTATCCTTTTTTTTTTTTTTTTGAACTAAGAAATCTTTGACTATCTGAAGGCCACGAAGACGTTTGCCTATATTTCCTTCTAAAAAGTTTTTTCTTATTATCTTTTTAATATCTGAAGGATGTGCAGTGATGTCTCTTCCTATTATTGATGTTAGTAATTTGTGATTTCTCTGTTTTTTTAATCTTAATAATTCTGACTAAAGGTTTATCAATTTTATTGATTAAATAAATTGCTTTTGATCTTATTGATTTTTTAAATCATTTTTATTATTTTCTATAACATTTCAATTTACTCTTCTTTATCTAGATTTTTACATTGGAAGGTTAAATAATTAATTTTAATCCTTTTCTTTCTTTCTTTCCAGAGCATGCACACAAGTTGGGGAGGGGCAGAGAGAGAGGCAGAGACAGAATCCCAAACAGGCTCCCCACTGTCAGCACAAAGCTCAACTCGGGCTAGATCTCATGAACCAAGAGATCCAGAATCAGACGCTTAACCAACTGAGCCACCCAGGCGCCCCTCCTTTCGTCTTTTTAAATATAAGCTTTTAAAGCTATGAACTTCCCTTTAAGAGTGATTTACACACTAAACAGCTAAGTGTTTTAGCTATGTCTCTCTAATTTTAACATGTTGCATTTTCATTGTTATTCAGTTCTAAATGTTTTCTAAATTCTCTTGTGATGTCTTTTCTGACCCATGGGTTCTTTAGAAATGCTTATTTAATTTCCAAATATCCAGATACTTTTTTTTTTATCATTTCTGATTTAATTCTTATTATAGACAGAGACCATGATTTTTTATTTATATATTTTTTAATTTATTGAGATTTATTTTATGCCCCAGAAAATGGCTTATTTTAGTGAATGTTCCAGGAACACTAGAAAAGAATGTATATTTTGCTGTTAGGTGAAGTATTCTATTGATCTTGATTAGGCCAAGTTGGTTGACAAATTTGCTCAGGACTTTGATATCTTTGTTAATTTTTTATATAGTTTCTGTGTCAATTACTGAGAGATAAAAATTGAAATCTCCAACCATATTTATGGATTTTCTTATTTCACTTTTGGTTTGGTCAACTTTCGCTTCATATATTTGGAGGTCTATTTTTGGGTGCATTTGAGCTGTTATATCTGCATGGTAAATTGACTCCATCATCATAAAATGCTCCCCATTATCCCTGGTAATATTTTTGTTCCAAAGTCTACTTCAGCTTTTTTATTAGTTTTTGCACGGCATAACTTTTCCATCATTTTACTATTTTTATAACAGCTTTATTGAGATATAATTTGCATAACATACAATTAACTCTTTTTAAAGTGTGCAATTCAATAGTTAGCATATTCATAGCTGTGCAACCATCACCACAACCAATTTTAGAACATTTTCATCACCTTAAAAAGAAACTATAGGGGTGCCTGGGTGGCTCAGTCAGTTGAGTGTCCGACTTCGGCTCAGGTCATGATCTCACAGTCCGTGAGTTCAAGCCCTGCGTCGGGCTCTGTGCTGACAGTGCAGAGCCTAGAGCCTGTTTCAGATTCTGTGTCTCCCTCTCTCTCTCTGACCCTCCCCCATTCATGCTCTGTCTCTCTCTGTCTCAAAAATAAATAAACGTTAAAAAAAAAAAAGAAACTATACATCCTTTAGCAGTCATCCCATTTTCCCTATTCACCCAGACCTTGAAACCACTAATCTACTTTTGTCTCTATTATAGACTTTCCTCTTCTGAACATTTCATAGAAATGGAATAATACAGGAGCACCTGGGTGGCTCAATCAGTTAAGCTCTGACTCTTGATTTCAGCTCAGGTCACGATCTCATAGTTCATGAGATCGAGCCCCATGTCAGGCTCTGTGCTGATGGTGTGGGGCCTGCTTGGGGTTTCTCTGTCTCCTTCTCTCTCTGTTGCTCCCCCGCTTGTTCTCTGTATCTTTCTCAAAATAAATAAAAGTAAACTTAAAAAAAGAAATGGGATAACACAATATGTAGCCTTTTGTGTCTGCCTCCTTTAGCATAATATTTTCAAGGTTCATTCATATTGCAGATTGTATCAGTATTTTTTCCATCTAATAATTAAATAATATTCTACTATATGGATTTACCACATTTTATTTATCCATTCATTTGTTCATGGATACTTGAGTTGTTTTGGCTATTGTGAATAATATTATGAATATTTATGTACAAGTTTTTATGTGGATACACATTTTTATTTCTCTTGGATATATACATAGGAGTAGAATTGCTGAGTCACACAATAATTCCATGTTTAACATTTTGAGGAATTTCCAGATTGTTTTCCAAAGTGGATGCACCATTTTACATTTCCACCAGCAGTGTATAAAGGTTCTAATTTCTCCATACTTTTATCAACTTTCTATTGTCTTTTTTATTCTAGCTATGCTAATAGGTGTGAAGTGGTATCTCACTGTGGTTTTGATTTGCACTTCACTGATGGCTAATGATGTTGAGCATCTTTTCATGTGCTTATTGACCATTTGTGTATCTTCTTTGGAGAAATGTCTATTCAGATCCTTTCCCATTTTAAAAATAGGTAATCTTTTTTTATTGAGCTGTGATGCTTTATATAGCCTAAACACAAGTCCCTTATAAGAGTCCTGATTTAAAAATATTTGTCTCATGCTGAGGATTGTCTTTTCACATTTTGGATGGTGTCTTTTGAAGCAAAAAGATTTAATTTTGCTAATATCCAATTGATCTATTTTTTTGTTGTTTGTGTTAAATCTTCCATCATATTCCTTTAAGGTATCTGTGTCTTTACATGTAAAATGGGTTTCTTATAGATAGTGTATGGTTGGATCTTGCTTTTTTATTAATCTGAGAATTTGTCTTTTAATTGAAATATGTGGGTCATTTATATTTAATGTAATGTTCAATATATTTGGATTTAAACCTATAATTTTGTTCTTTTTTTCTACTCATTCTATCTGCTATCTATCTATCTATCTATCTTCTCTCTGCCTTTTTTTTTTTTTTTTTTGGTTTAGTTCATTATGTTGTAGCATTCATTTTATCTCTATTTTATCAATTTTAGCCTATCAATTCTATGTTTATTTACTATTTTATTACCTATACTTAAAAGAAAAACTGGTTGCTCTAGGGTTTATAACATACATATTTAATTTATCCAAACTACCTTCAATAATATTATATCAATTGACATATAAGACATTTGCATTATGTTTCCACTTCCTCCTCTTTTCTTTTATGCCATTAATGTCATTTGCTTTATTTATACATCTGTTATAAAGCAAAGAAAACATTATTATTATTATTACTGTAAAAGGTTAATTATATTTTAAAGAAATTTTAAAATGAGAAAATAATCTTTTATGTTTATCTACATATTTATTATTGCTGATTACTCTTAATTCTTTTAAATAAATCCATGTTTTCATCTTGTGTCACTGTCTCCTATTTGAGCAACTTTTTTTTCTAACTTTCTTGTAATGTAGTCCTCTTGATGATGAATTGTCACAGCTGTTGTCTTAAAAAAATGACCATATTCTGAAGAATATTTTAGTTACATATGGATTTCTAGGTTGACAATATTTTTCCTCCTTCAGTATTTTATTTTTAATTATTTATTTATTCATTTAAATGATTTTTTAATGTGTATTTTTCAGAGAGAGACAGAGACAAAGTATTAGTGGGGGAAGTCAGAGAGAGAGGGAGACACAGAATCTGAAGCAGGCTTCAAGCTCTGAGCTGTCAGCACAGAGCCCAGCTCAGGGCTCGAACTCACGCAACTTCCATGCTCAGTGTGGAGCCTGATGCGGGGCTCCATCCCATGACCCTGGGATCATGACCTGAGCTGAAATCGAGTTGGACACTCAACCAACTGAGCCACTCTGGGCACTTCCTCTTTTAGTATTTTAAAGATTTTGGTTCATTTTTCTTTCTGGTTTACATAGTTTCTGACCACAGGTATGAATAATTCTTAACTTTGTTTCTCTGTATAGACTATCATTTTTCTTTGGCAGCTGCTAAAATATTTTTCTTTATCACTGGTTTGCAGAATTTTATAATGTGCTTTATGTCACTCCAAATGTGGGTATTACTATGTGTGTGTGAAATCTTATGTGAGGTGCTTTGAGCTTCTTGGATTTGTGGGTTTATAGTCTTCATCAAATTTGGAACTGTTTCGGCCATTGATTCTTCCAACATATTTGCTTTCCCTTCCTTTCTCTCTCCTTATTCTGGGATTCAGGTTACATGTATCTTGGAATTCCCGATACTGTCTCAGAGGTCACTGAACTTTTGTTCATTTTTTAAAGTTATTGTTCTCTCTGCTTCATTTTGGATAGATGCTATTGCTATATCTTTTCAAAGTCATTAGTCTTTTTTTTCTGCAGTGTGAAATTTGTTGTTCATCCTATCCAGTGGATTTTTTCATTTCAAATACTTAATTTTTCTACTCCTGAAGTTCATTCTAACTTATTTTTTATATCTTCCATCTCTTTTCTCACATGTTCATGTCTTTATATACTTGAACACAATATTAATAACAGTCATCTATCATCTGTTACTTCTAGCATTTCTGTAATTTCTGGATCTGTTTCTATTGTCCTTTTTCCTGGTTAGAGATCACATTTTCCTCCTTCTTATAACTAGCAAAAGAAAAACTTACTGGGTCTGTGAATTGTACATTGCACATTGCACAATTGTACATTGTAAATCTTATATTCTTGAGTGTCTGGATTTTGTTGTTCTTTTAAAGAGGGTTGGGTTTTGTATTCATAGACACTTACATCACTCTCAAATCAAAGTAATCTTCCTGAGGACTATTTTTAAGCTTTTCTAAGTAGTGCTAAAATAGTTTTCACTCCAGGAATTGTGTCCTACTTCTAAAGTGTGACCTCTCAAGAATCCCTACTAAATGTCCCAGGTGATCTCCAAAGATTCTCCACCATGGATGATCAAGTTTGAAAACCTTCATCTCTATGCAAGTTGACCCTCCCTTCCCAGTATTCTTTGAACAGTTTGTGCAATTTCACTCTTTTCATGTGTAGCCAGTACTTAACAAAGATTCAAAGGAATCTTTTATTTTTTTAAGATTTTTAAAATTTAATTTATTTTTTTTAAATTTACATCCAAGTTCTTAGCATATAGTAAGATTTTGTTTTTAAGTAATCTCCACACCCAATGGGGGGCCTGAACTCAAAACCCCAAGTTCAAGAGTCATATGCTCTACTGACTGAGCCAGCCAGGTGCCCCTCAAAGGAATCTTTATGCAGATTTCTGGAGTGCTTTTTTCTAAAGCTTCCTCATTCCTGAATATGTTTAAAAAATTTAATAGATGACCATTAATTCTTAAAAGTACCCTATAACAAACAATGAATCTGATTATCATACAAACAATAACATGCATTACTATGTTATTCACTTTGATAATTTACATATACTTAAGTCAATAAAGTAAGTGAAGAAATGAAGTATTATTTCTTTGGTATTTACTAAGTGACAAGTAATTTTATTATTATCCAAATGATAAGATACATTACCAGTTTCAGCCTTGCCATATTGCTTCATGTTGTTCAATAACAATTTCTAGGTGGCAGCAGCAGCTGCCAGAAATTCTGTACTCCAAATTCTTGCTCTGCTTAAGAGCAAATATAGGTCCAGGCCATTTCAGGTAGCAAAATATGCCCATCTCAGTTTGGATTCCCCAAAATCAGAATCTGAGAAAAGAAATTTCAGCACAAGTAATTTATTTGGGAAGTGATTCTATGAAGAACATTATGGGTATAGGAAAATTAAACACAGAAGGGGTAAAGCCAATAAACTGTGAGTTAATGAATTGTGGGTGACTGGGGCTTAATACTTCTGGGGATGTTATAAGAAAATGGATGTAATACATCTGAGAACTGTCCCTGTGAGTGAATGAAAAGCTGAATTCTTCATCACCTACTCCCATCTTCATTGGTTGAGGGCAGCTCCTAGAGTGTTGGCTCTCAGCATTTTTGGTCTGCTCCAGTCTTTAGAGCATAAGAGAATATGGTGAAGCTTACTCTTGAAACTAGACAATGCTCTCAGGAGGAGAGTCACAGGAATCCACCAGAGTGTGTGGGAACCACTGGCAGGTGACCTTCAGAATAGATGAAGGGGATATGGGTGGGGCATCACCAGGGTTCCCCCTTTCCTTTGAAACAGGAACTCATTCAAATCTTCTTTTCTGTTTATCCTAATCAAGCACAACCACATTAAACACCAAAAAAACAAGAAGGGTAAGATAAGTCACTGATGGACTCTTGACCCTGTACTATGTTGTGGAGTAAGGACAGAAACAAAACAGTGACACCACAATTGCTGAATGGGCAAAGGTTATAAAAAATATTCTGTAAGCAAACCAAACTCTTGGCCTTTTCAGCAGATTCCTTCCTTTAACCTTCTGTTCATCTGGCATGAGGTTTGTGGTGCAGCTGGGTCTCCATGGCAGTCAGACTCATGGCTATTGTATTTATATTAGCAGTGGGTATGTGTGGTGTGTTTTTTAAAGGAAGTGACATAGCCCTTAAGTCTGTTCCCAGAGGATAGTTGTGGCCATTATTCTCCCAGTTCTTCATGCTTTGCCCCAAGGTTTGTGAAGGGGAAAGACTTCCTATAGCAAACAGGTGGCACAAAGTCTAGTCAAGCCAATGGCCATTATGATCAACTTATTTTAAGGCCTGAAAGAGCCCTGTCCAAACTAAAGCAATATAGTCATTCTTTTATCATTAATTTTAATTTTTAAATGAATTCTTAAAGAAATAGTTATCAGGATAAATCCATAAGAAGACAGAGTCAGGGACCTCATGAAGAATAATTTCATGGATACATTCACCATCACCATATCTAAGTCTTGAAGTTCTTTGATAGGATAGATACCTTTGTTTCTCCAATGAGAGATAAGTCTTAATTGTCAGTAGGACTCACAATAGGTAACAATCTGATTTAATTAATTAATTAATTCACTCAATAGTGTCAAGCATTGTTTGAGGTGCTGGGGGTTGTGAACAAAAAAACCAAAATCTCTGAGTTCATGTGGCTCATAATTAATTGGGAGAGACCAATAATAAATAACTAAACATATAATAATCAAGTATCATAATTGCTAAGGCTTAAATCAAGATATAGAGTATCAGGAATACAGAAATGCTGTCTTGTTATTTGTAGTAGATGGCTTCTCTAATAAAGTGAGTTTTGAGCACAGCAAAAATTAAATAAAGTAAGAATGATGCCAGTCATGCATATATCTGGAGAAAAGTGTTCCAGACTGAAAAATAGCACATGCAAAGACCCTGAGGTAGGCATACGGCTCAATTCAAGAACAACAAAGATACCAAAAACAAATGGCCTAAAGGAAGTTATAAGTAAGAGAGAGAGGTCAGAGAGATATTTGGGTGGGGTTAAAACACTTGCAAAGCACATAGAGCCTATGAACCAGTGAAGGAATTTGGTCATTTCCCCGAGTGACATATGAAGCTATTGGAGGATTTTTAACTTATACTTTTAAAAGAGCCCTCTAGCTACTGCAGTGGGACAGAGTTGGAAAACCTGAGCAATTAGGATACTATTAGGACAATCCAGGCAAGATGATAGAGACTTGGACCAGACCAGTGCAATAGTTATGGAGATGGCAAGAAGGCATTGAATTGTAGGTGTAGTTGATAGTAGAGCCACAGAATTTGTTCAAATGAATATGGGATAAAGAGAGGAATCAGGATGATTTCAAGATTCTTGACTTAAGCAACTGGAAGGGTCGAGTTGCCATTTATGGGTGTAGGGAAGACTGGGCAAAGCAGGATTGATCAGGAGAAATCACACCTTTGGTTTCAGTTAGTGTTTGAGATGTCACTTAGAAATCCAAGTGGGGATGTCAAGTAGATATATGTGTCAAGTAGAATACATGTGTCTGGGCTTCTGTGACAAAGTCATGACTGAACATATAAATTCAGTAATCACATTTAAAGCCATGTGACTAGAAGGAATCACCAAGGGAGTGGGTATAGTTATGGAAGAGAAGAGGTCCAATAACTAAGTCCCAGGCTTAGAGTCAGGGAAAAGAGAAGGAACCAATAAAAGAGACATTGAAGTAGCAACCACTGAGGTAGAAGGAAATTTAAGAGAGAATAGTGTACCAGAAACCAAAAGAAGAAAAGATTTCCAAGGAGGAAGGGAGAGAGAGATCGATTATGTCAATTGCTGCTGATGGGACAAATAAGAGGAAGATGGAGAACTAAACATTGGATTTGACATCAGCATCATTTGGATGGCAGTGACCTTGACAACTATGGGGTAAACGGCTAATATAGGATTTTTTCCTGAAAATGGGTTTCTTTATTTAAAAAAAAGAGAGAGTGAACTGAGCACCTGAAATGGAGTGAAGAGGAAGAAGGTAAAGAATGATGAAGGATGTTTGAAGGAAATACAACAAACTTCAATAACTACATGCAAGTTTTCTCACTACCTTTGGCCTCAGTTTTCAGAAGTGCCCAATGAGAGAGTTGGTCTCTATCCTCGGTTTTATCTTATGAATAATGGGAATATTTTTTAAGTTTGTTTATTTCTTTTAAGAGGGAGAGAGAGAGAGAGAGAGAGAGAATGAATGAGTGGGGACAGGGCAGAGAGAAAAGGAGAGAGAGAATCCCAAGCAAGCTTCATGCAGTCAGTGCAGAACTTGACGTGGGGTCAGCCCCATCAGCTGTGAGATCATGACCTGAGCCAAATGAGGAGTAAGGCTCTTAACTGATGGGGCCACCTAACCACCCCTAAATAATGGGAATATTGGTTGTACCTATCTTATAGGGGTATGCTTGGGGTTCAATGAGTTAAAACATGTGAATTATTAAATACTTCCTGGACATATTAAGTTCTTAATAAATGTTTGCTATAATCATTGTATTGTCACATCATGTTTAATGTTCTTATTTTCCCTTTAGCTTGGACATTTCACGACTCTATGTCATCATTATCATCTTGCTTAGAACCAGCCACCCCCGATGGCTAGTTCTAGTTTTGTACTGATATGTAGGGTGGATTTGCTTCCTGACAAAATATTAGTCACGGCTTCCTTGTTGTCTTCGCAGTAAGAATCAATTATAGATCAGAATGAAGTAAGTAAAAAAAAAAAATGAGTTGGGATACTTTTCCCTTGGATGAGTGGTCCTTTATTGATAACCACGGATGAGTAGATACAAGAGGCTTTAATCTTAGGGTTTTAATCTTAGGTCCACTTGGCTTGAGATAAAACATTCTCTTGGAAAACTGGTTCCTGAGTGGCTTTGGAAATGGCTGCTCTCCACAGTTTATATTTTTTTGCCTGGTTGTTTTTGTAGTGTTTACACTGTCCTCTCCAGCTAAAATTGCTGGGCTGACTTTGTTTCATCTGGACTTTATATTACACCATAATGATTAATCCACTCTGTCCGTGCCAAAAGCAGCTAGCATTTAAGTACCACTTGTAATTTCCACATCCAATGAAGTAATTCATCCTAGCCTGCAGTTTTTACTTGATAAATGTCCAATCTTTGTCTGCAGTGCACCTGGGACCTTTGCTATAGCATCATGATGGTGAGAGATTTTTAGAGTTCATTTCTTGCTCTCTTTCACCCCCTATCCATTTTTCAAATCTGAGGAAGGGTCTTTATGGACATGGGTCTGGTATTGACCAAATTCACAGAGAAAGGAAGGGCCAAGAGAAGGTGACAATCAGTTGGTGTCTCAATGAATTTGATCTGTCTTCCCTCCCTGTGGCAAGGGTGGCAACAGGGAGCTGCCTCTTTGCCATGGCGCCCAGTCAGTGAGGTGAGTGCTGCTGCAGAGGAGAGGGTGGGAACCTTTGGCTTCCCCTGCCCTGGTTCCTCAGGATACTGTCCAGACTCTTTGAGGTGTGTGTGTGTGTGTGTGTGTGTGTGTGTGTGTGTGTGTGTGATGACTTTATTTGTATTTTCCAGATGTGGAAGTGGAGATTCAGAGAGAACTGTGTGAGAAGTCACACAACCAGTACGTAGTAAAGTCAGTAAACTCAGGTAAGTCTAATTCCAAAGTCTATGTTCTTAAACCCTGTTCAATACTGCCTCCTGACCCAATCTTATTTTTTGAAGTATACAAGTAAGTGGCTTTTAGAGAGTTGGTGCAAACATCACCGCAATCAATTTTACAATGTTTTCATTACCGAGTAGAAGCTGTGTACTCTTTTTCCATCTCCCTAAACCTACTATTCTGCCAGCCCTAGGCAATCCCTCCCCTACGTTCTGTCTGCAGATTTGCTTATTCTGAACATTTCATATAAGTGGAATCATACAATATTGGTCTTCTGAGGCTGGCTTCTTAGAATTAGCATAATTTTTAAATAAAGACAATGTTTTAAGAGCAATTTTAAGTCCAGAGAGTTCCCATATACTCCCAGCCCCCACAAATATATAGCCTCCCCCATTATCTCCCACTAAAGTGATACATATGTTATAACTGATAAACCTACACTGACACAGCATAATCACCCAAAGTCCATAGTTTACATCAGGGTTCACTCTCGATGTTGTACATTCTCTGGGTCTAGACAAACATATAATGACATATATCTATCAGAAAAGTATCATACAGAGTATTTTCACTGCCGCGCCTATTCATCCCTCCCTCCCTGCCCCCAAACCCCTGGCAACCACTGATCTTTTCATGTCTCTATAACTTTGCCTTTTTCAGGATGTCATATGGTTTCCATGCAGTATATAGCCTTTTCAGATTGGCTTCTTTCACTTAGTAATATCATTTAAGTTTCCTTCGTGTCTTTTCATGGCTTGATAGGTTGTTTCTTTTTGCCACTGAGTAATATCAATTGTCTAGATGTACCACAGTTTATTTACCCATTCATCTACTGAAGAACATGTTTGCTGCTTCCAAATTTTGGCACTGAATAAAGATGCTGTAAACATCTGTGCACAACATTTTTGTGTGGACATAATTTTTTAACTCCTTTGAATAAATACCGATGAGCAGGATTGCTGGATCATACGGTAAGAGAGTGTTTAGTTTTATAAAAGACTGCCAAACTGACTTCTAAAGTGATTGTACCATTTTGAACTCACAAGCAGTACATGAGTTTCGGTTGCTCTGTATCCTATCCTCATCAGCATTTGGTATTGTTAGTGTTGTGGATTTTAGCCATTTTCATAGGTATGTCATGGTATCTGGTTGTTTTAATTTTCATTTCCCTAATAATATATGATGTGGAGCATTTTTTTTCATATACTTATTTGCTATCTGCATATCTTCTTAGGTGAGGTGTCTGTTAAAGTCTCTGGCCATTTTTTTTTTTTTCTGGCCATTTTTTAATCCAGTTGCTAGTTTTCTTATTGTTGAGTTTAAAGAGTTCCTTGCACATTTCAGATAAAAATCCTTTATCAGACATGTCTTTTGCAAATATTTTCTCCCAGGCTGTGGTTTGTCTTCTCATTCCCATGATACTATCTTTCACAGAAGTCAAGTTTTTAATTTTAATGGAGTCCAGCTTACCAATTATTTCTTTCATGGATCATGCCTTGGGTGTCATATCCAAAAAGTCCTTGCCATACCCAAGGTGATCAATGTTTTCTCCTATTATTTTCTAGTTTTTTAGTTTTTTTTTTTGCATTTAGGTCTCTGGTCTATTCTGAGTTAATTTTTGTGAATAGTATAAGGTCCGTGTCTAGATTCTTTTTTTTTTTTTTTTTTTGGCCTGTGGATATCCAGGTGGTCCAGCACCATTTATTGGAAAGACTACATTTTACTATATTGCTTTTACGCTTTTGCCAAACATCATCTAACTATATCTACTTGCATGTATTCATTGACTCTCTATTCTGTTGCATTGATCTATTTGTCTATTCTTTTACCAATACCACACTGTCTTGACTGCTGTAGCTGTATAGTAAATTCTAAAGTTGGCTAATGTGAGTCTTCTGAATTTATTCCTCTCCTTCAATATTGTGTTTTCTATTCTGAGCTTTTTGCCTCTCTATAAATTTTAGAATCAATTTATCCATTACCACAAGATAATTTGCTGGGATTTTGATATGGATTGTATTGAATTTATACACCAAGTTGGGAAGAAGTGACATCTTGACAATACTGAATATCTCTCCATTAGTTCAGTTTATTTAATTCTTCTCTAATTTCATTCATCAGAGTTTTGTAGTTTTCCTCATAAAGATCTTGTCCAGCTTTTGTTAGATTTATACCTAAGTGTTTCATTTTGGGGAGTGCTGATAAAAATAGTATTGTTTTTAATTTCAGATTCCACTTGTTAATTGCTAGTATACTGAAAAGTGATTGACTTTTTAATATTAACTGTGTATCCTAAAACCTTCTGGTAAGCACTTAATTAATTCTAGGGTTTTTTTTTTCCTTATTGATTCCTTCTGATTTTCTACATGGACAATCATGTTCTCTGCAAACAAAGACAGTTTTATTTCTTCCTTTCCAACTTATATCTGTTATTTCTTTTTCTTGTCTTATTACATTAATTAGGAATCCCATTACAATGTTTAAAAGCAGTGCTGAGAGGGAACTTCTTTACCTTGTTTCTGATATTGAAGTTTATCACCATTAAGTATGATGTTAACTGTAGGGGTTTCTGTAGATATTCTTTTTTTTTTTTAATTTTTTTTTAACGTTTATTTATTTTTGAGACAGAGAGAGACAGAGCATGAACAGGGGAGGGGCAGAGAGAGAGGGAGACACAGAATCTGAAACAGGCTCCAGGCTCTGAGCGGTCAGCACAGAGCCTGACATGGGGCTCAAACTCACGGACCGTGAGATCATGACCTGAGCCGAAGTTGGACGCTTAACCAACCGAGCCACCCAGGCGCCCCATAGATATTCTTTATCAAGTTGAGAAAGTTCCCCTCTATTTCTAGTTTACTGAGCATTTTTGATCACAAATGGGTATTGGATTTTGCCAAATGTTTTTTCTGCATTTATTGATACGATCATGTGATTTTTATTCTTTAGACTCTTGATATGATAGATTACATTACTTCATTTTTAAATGTTGAACCAGCCTTACATACTTGGGATAAATCCCACTTGTTCTTGGTATATAATTCTTTTTTATACATTGTTTAATTCAATTCTCTAGTATTTTGTTGAGGATTTTTCCATCTATATTCGTGAGGAATATTACAGTTTTCTTTTCTTATAATGTCTTTGATTTTGGAATTAGGGTTATGTTGGCCAAACAGAATGAGGTAGGTAACATTCCTTCTGCTTCTATTCTCTGAAGGAGATGATAGAGAATTGGTATAATTTCTTCCTTAAATGTTGGGTAAAATTTACCAGTGATCCATCTAGTTAGGTAAGTATCCCAAAATATAGAGCAAAAAAGCAGAGAAGTGAATTAGGAGAAGAATGAAAAAAAATATGGAGAAGTAATAGAAAAGGGCATAAATGTAATCAGTGTGATTTTTAAAAGGTCAAGAATTTATCCAAAAATATATTAGAGGAAATTTTTCCATAGCTGAAGACAAATAAGAATCTTATGAATGTCAGCAACTTGGAGGTACCCAGCACAATTAATATAAAAAATGTTCACACTTAAGTACATCCTTATGAAATGTGTTTAAGCCAAGGTTAAAGACAAAAATATTTCATGGGGCGCCTGGGTGGCTCAGTCGGTTAAGCATCCAACTTCAGCTCAGGTCATGATCTCGTGGTTCATGGGTTTGAGCCCCGTGTTGGGCTCTGTGCTGACAGCTGGGAGCCTAGAGCCTGCTTCGGATTCTGTGTCTCCCTGTGTCTCTGTTCCTCCCCCGCTTGCACTCTGTCTCTCTCTCTCTCAAAAATAAATAAAGATTAAAAAAAATTAAAAAAAAATATTTCATGCTTATGTGGTGGTGAGTGAGCAGGACAAGTTAGCCTTGCTGGAGTGAAAACCAGATTGGCATCAAACTTTTCCATTGGGATAAGAGAGAAACACATTCAGAGTTCTAATGGAAATTGATTTTGAACAAATAATTTTATACCCAGTAAAAACTATCAATGAAATGGGAGAGTAAAATGGTAAAAATAATGTCCTTATATGAAATATGATGCTTTGTGAAATAATGATTTTAGAATTTATACAGAAGGATAAAGAAAAGAGAAAGACAAGCCATACAAATAACAATTGCCCAAGCCCAACTGCTTAACACAAAGTAAAATTGGAAAAAAAATACAAAAATACATGCAGTAAAAAACAACAACAACAAAAACCCAGCAAAATGATATTGAAAACCAGGTTTCACAAATTAGCAACCCAAACTAGATTAGCAAATGAGGAGGCCTTGGAAAGAACAGCTTCAAGAAGAAGTAAATTTCTTCTAAATTGCTGTAAATTTTAAATTATTATTTTAGTAAGAAAGTGAAGGCATATGATAATAATGCATTATAAAAATTCAGTGCCCTGCTTCCTCTATTTCTCCCTCCTCCTCCCAATTTACATCTGCGCATTTCCTCCTTCCTTCCTTCCTTCCTTCCTTCCTTCCTTCCTTCCTTTCGGTTGACTCCATGCCCAACATGGGGGCTTGAACTTACAACCCTGAGACTGAGAGTCACATGCTCTACTTACTGGGCCAGCCAGGTGCCCCTGGGAATTTCTTTTTCTATCAGCACAGGTTAAATGAAATAGTTTCATCACTTTTTCTCTGAGTCCACACATATACATTAAAAGGTAAGCTCTACGAAGGCAGGTTTTTTTTTTTTTTCTCTGTTCTGTGCATTGATGTATCTTTAGCACTTAGCACAGTGCTGGTACTGCATATGCAATCAATACATATTTTTTTTATTTGAATGGAATGAAATTGTTTAATCAATAGTATTCATCTAATTAAAATATTATAAATTCTGGCTGTTTTTAGACTTAATACATGGCCAAAACACACCAAAATTAATTATATCAGAAATAATAAATTCTATACATTTGACCATGTAAATTAACTATATGATGAACTGTGACACTGTGACCAAGAGAGGAGGAGGGAAAGGTAGGGCTGTTAAATCTCTCATTAACTTAGAGGGAAGTATTGACATCCTGCCTAAAATTGATGGATCAAGAAATGGAAGGTTGAATACATTGTACAAAGCTATCGACGTATCTAAAGGAATAATAAAAAAATGAAATATATCTGGCAGTGGTTGTTGAAGGAAAGTGTAAATGAGCCAAGCTCCTCATCTTTCATAAGGGGGCCCATCAGCTATACTTTGAAGCTGATACATCAAAAATAAAGGGATAATAAATTATTGTTGCGGAGGTTCGCCTCAGAAGGATTAAAAATAGGAAACTCTTAAGCTGTTACTTCTGGGGAATGCCATAGAGAAAGACCTTTACTTTTTAAAAAAATTACTCTCTAGTACCAACTGAATTTTATTGCCATGTGCCCATACTTTAAAAGTGACATTTTTAATTTAAAAATAGTTTCTAGAAAAAGAGAAGAATTTTTAGGACAGAAAAAAAATGATCCAACTGTTTGCAATTACATACTGTCTACCAGCAAGGACCATCAAACATTTTGCAAACATTATCTGATGGCGAGTGTCAGAATTTACATTTGCCAGATGGAGAAATTCAGACAAAGATGGAGGTGACTTACCCATTTTCAGTGCATCTGTGACCAGCCAGTGATAAAACCCAGGCTTCCGGGATTCTGAGTCCAAAGATAGATTTGGATTCATTTCTTCTTGGAAAAACCACCACATATTAGTATGATGATAGTTAAGGAAGAAATCCAAACTAATAGATGGCACACTCTGTGTTTAGGGCTTAGAAAATGCCTGTATTTTTCCATCCGATAATCTGGTGCCAAAATGCACATTTTTGCCTGTCGAGAAAAAGGTCAGAGCTTCTCTGAAGCACCTGATGGGAATATATATCAATTCAAGAAGTTGTGCCTACAAAGATAAAAAATGATAATCACTGTAACAACCACAATACATTTGTAAATCTCACTATATATGTATGAATAAAGATTTCCACCATTTTGTGGCTACTTAGAAAACTATATGTGGTTAATTAGCTTGATGAATAATTCTGATTATTTGGCCGTATGCCTCTATTATTAATTCAGACCACTAGCACAGGTGGAAAGGAGGAAAAATATTTGACTGATCTGGCATTATTTTACTTATTGGTTTCCCTCTTAATGTGAATTTTAAAATATTTACTTATTTACTTATTTGCCTGGCTTCCCTATTTAGTTAAAACTCTGGAAGGGAGAGAAGGGGAGCCATTAAATGATTATAGCAGATTTCCCTTGTTTTGTCACTACAGTTTCCTCTCCCTCTTCCATCCTATCCCCAACACCACACACAAACACTTCTGCAAAGTCATATCAGGTGATACTGGCCCAATGGCCAAGATGAGCACTGGACCAAAGCAGCTGCAGAACTTACATGAGAATTTGCGAGAGGGACTTGTGAGAGCCAGACTCAGTGTGGCTGGTTGCTTGAGAAAAGAAGAGCTGTTTTAGGTCAAGAGCTGTCGGCAGCCAGATTTTCCAGGGTGTCGAAGAGAAACAGAGAAACGAAGAAGAAAGTCAATGTACAGAGTGGAGCAGAGGTGAGAGACAAATACAGTGACCATGAATTAACCTTTTTTGTAATTGTGATAGAATATGTACAATGTAGAATTTACTATTGTAATCCTTTTTGAATGTGTAATTCAGTGGCATTCAGTACATTATATTGTTGGGCAACCTTCACCACCATCCATCCCCAGAACCTTTTCATCGTCCCAAACTGAAACTCTACCCAGTGAACAATACTTCTCCAATTCCCCCATGCTCCCAGCCTTTGGTAATTACTCTTCTACATTCTTTCTCTATGAATCTGACTATTCTGGGAATTAATCATTCGTACCAGGGTATTGTTGAGAGCTGCATCAGTTAGCAATTTATTGTCTCTCAGATCCGAATTCACCCTTCCATACAGGTTCCACAATAACAAATGGAATTCCTTTAAAGCATTTCTCCCCTACAAAGAACACCTGTTGAGGTTTCTCAGGAGAGGGTACTAGAGGGATAATGCAGGAGGAAGGGGCCTTCCTGCTGGTTCTGGCAGCCGCATTGTCAGTTGGTGGTACTCTATCCCAGCCACAGGCTCAGAACTCATGGTCCCTTGGTGACTTTACAGCCCCAACCTGGCCAGTGATCACCTGGCCGTCTTGACATGGACATGGTATATTCCAAGCCTCCTGTCTGCAATGGCACCCCACTCTCTCTTCAAGCTCCTGTGCCAGACCTGGCTGCAGATTTTCTATGCTCAACCTGTGCCCCAGAGAGTTGCTTCCTGCTTGCTCACGGATTGCAGACCAGCTCTGGTCTGGGCAAATCTCTCTGCCATCCAATGGTTGCAAGTCCAGCCTTGGGAAGGGGGTCCCCTTTCATATCTGTCTCTCCTTAGGTACTCTCCCTTGGCCCTAGGATACCACATAGAGTTTCCCTATATCTTATAATTGCTCTTTTATCAAAAATTTAAAAATATTTGTATTAAGCTTCCCTTATTTAAGTCACTGTGTGGTTTCTGCCTGTTGTTTACATCTGGCAGATGTAAACCAGGATAGTTCTGTGCAAACTAGGGTGTGTGTTCACCTCCTCTAGGGACGGAAGGGAAAGTCCTGACTGCATTTGAAGCTCTGGCTATAGTTTATTTCTCTTTTTTTTTAATTTTTAAAATAAGTTTATTTATTTATTTATTTAAAGAGAGAGCAGGGAGGGGCAGAGACAGAGAGAGAGACAGAATCCCAAGCAGGCTCTGTGCTGACAGCTCGATGTAGGGCTCAAACCCACAAACCATGAGATCATGACCTGAGCCAAAACCAGGAGCTGGACGCTTAACCAACTGAGCCACC
This sequence comes from Panthera uncia, assembly GCF_023721935.1. Lineage (NCBI taxonomy): Eukaryota > Metazoa > Chordata > Mammalia > Carnivora > Felidae > Panthera > Panthera uncia. Next base: position 23,429,433 of record NC_064813.1, read on the forward strand.
CATGCACTCCATAGTTTACTTATGAAGTCTACTATGTATCTGCCCTTGGGTCTTGAGACAAATTTGTTTCTTCAAAACAAATTCTAGCTTTGTCTTTAAGAGAGCTTAAATGTGTTCCTGTTACTTGAAACTAAGGGAGGCATCACTAATAAAAATGTAATTTCACATTCTTTCAAATATGGCTCAGAAAAAGGGATAGAGGGATGAAGAAAGACTACCTAACACCAGAAAAAAAGAAAGGAAGACTATGCCAAGGGTTAACATGGCAGCAAATTCTCAGTTGAGCTTGATGTTGATGTTAGGTCTTCAGGTTCTGTGACTCACCTCTCTTGTCACCAGTGGGGGAACTCATACAAAGGGAGCTAAGTGGGGCACTGGCTGACCCAAAGATTCTGAATGCAAAGAAACAAGGCTGAGGTCGAATGAAGCCTCTTACTCCCACTGCAACCAGACTTTGAGACCTGCTCAACTCAGTGTGTATCTGAGAGTTGGGTATGCAGAGTCAACCCAAGTTCATTCACCAGGCACCTGTGAGGACCTGGGCTGCCTCACACCCTCAACTACCAGGGGGTAGAGTAGGAGCCCACTATCTAGCAGCACACTTCCAGTGAAGGGAACATTCTGGACTGGTTTTGCTCAGCAGACAGAGTAAGTCCCTGCCCATTACTAAAGCATGTCCCAGGAAATGTCAGACTCTTGCCTATCACATTTGTCTTTTTTTGTCTGAGAAGGGGTGCTCAATGGGGAGGAGACAGAGAGGAGAAACCTTCCTCCCCTGCATTTCTCTTCATATGAAGAAAATACCAAAATGTTGGTGTTCATTCCCTCCTCTATGAGCCAAGATGCAAGACCACTTCCCAACACTACTATTACTATTTTCCAGGCCAAGCCACCATTGCCTCTTGCCTGGATTGCTGTGGTAGCCTCCTCACTGTCTCCTTCCCCACTTCAGTCTATTCTTAACCTTACAGCCAGAGTGATTCCATGAAAATAGAAGTTAGCCTGTATCACTCTTCTCTTGGAAACCCTCCATTTGTTTCTCATCTCAGAGCAAAAGCCAAAGGACTTACTTTGGCCTGCAAGGCCCCACACCACCTAGATTCCCATGACTTCTCTGACTTTATCTCCCACTAGTTTAATGTGGCAGACTCACGACAACAACTGGTCCTAATTCTCCATCCCTCACTATACTCACACCCTTTGCAGTGTGACTTCGACAGTCTCCCCCAAAAGAAGTGGGATTTGTTTTCCATCTCTGGAAACTAAGAGACCATCTCTGGTCTCATGAATTTCTTTGGTCAATAGAATGTGCCATTGTTTCAGTTCTGAACCCAGACCTTAAGAGGTTTTGTGTGCGCTGTGTACTCTCTCTCCTCCCCATCTTCTCTCTCTCTCTCTCCCCCCCCCCTTCTCTTGTCCTCTTTCTCTCTTTCCTCTCTTCTTACTTTCTTTTTCCTTTCTCTCCTCCTCCTCCTCCTTCCACACTCCTGCTATGACATAAGAACAGAACATTAACCTACTGGAAGATGCGAGGCACACAGACATATGGAGCAGAGCTAAGTCAATCCAGTTGTCTTATCTAAGACTGAGATGTGTGAGGGAGCCCAGACAAGATCAGCAAAACTGTGCTGACTTGTAGCTGACTGCATAGGCATTGAGTGAGCCTTGACAAACTCAGCTCATCTCAGCAGAACCACCCCAGTGATCTTTAGACTCATGAGTAAAACTAAATGATTGTGTGCCACTGAGGTTCTGAGGTTCTTTGTTACTCACCATTCTTATGAGATAGATGACTGATACATTCCTCTGCCCATTCTTCTCCAGCCATAATTGCCCTCTGGAAAACAGCAGTCACATTCCTACCTCAGAGGCTTTGTACTTGCTGTTTCCTCTGGCTAGAGTCCTCTTCCCTGACCCACCCCACCCCCAATAGCTGCATGCCTTGATCCTTAACCTCCTTCAGATCTTCTCTCCAATGTCACCTTCTTAGTGAGATCTTGTCTGGACATATATAATATGATCTTCTAACACATCCTTTTCTCCCTTTTGAACTTAAAAACATTGTTTTAATGTTTATTTATTTTTGAGACAGAGAGAGAGAGAGAGAGAGAGCAGGGGAGGGGCAGAGAGAGAGAGGGAGACACAGAATCCAAAGCAGGCTCCAGGCTCTGAGCTGTCAGCACATCCCAACGCAGGGATCAAACTCATAAGCCGTGAGTTCACGACCTGAGCTGAAGTCTGACGCTTAACCGACTAAGCCACCCAGGCGCCCCTCCCTTTTCAACTTTAACTTTCTCCTTAGCACTTGTTGCTATCAAATATATTTTACGTATTCCTTATTTTTCTTGCTTATTATCTAACTTACTCGAAAGCTCCTTGGAAGCAGGGATTTTTGCCCTTTTTTCATTCGTTACTCTATTCCCATGCCCAGAATTATGCCTGGCACATAATAACACAATACGCATATTTATCAAATAAGTAAATGAATGAGTGTGACTTCTCCATGGAATGATAGAGATGATCGGAAAATGTTTTCTTAATTTTTAAAAACTGGAAAAATTAAAAATCCCTGAATTAAATTTGTTTTATCTAAGTTCTCTTCCACCGCCATGATCGTAGTCACAGCCACCCTGACCTTCTGTCTGGATTGCTACAATTGCTTCCTAACTAGTTTTTCTGCACCTGTCCCTGCTCCATATAATCCATCACAGCCACGGTGGTCTTTTTAAAGAGAAAGCCCTGACTGAGAGGGATATCCTTAGCATTGCCTAACAGGACCTGAAAGATTTGCTCCTCCCTACCTCTCCACCCTCAACTCTTCTTGCTAGCTCATGGGTCCTAAGGTTCCTTAAAATTGCCATGACCCTTCCTGCCTCAGGACATTTCCATGAGCTGTTCCTACCCTCAGGGAATGCTCATCACCATCACCATCATCATCATCATCCCTTTGCCCAGTCAACCCCTATTCATCCTTTTGATCTCATCTCAAGGATTATTTCCTCAGGAAAGCCTTCATAATTCAACGTTTTTTTTCTTTAAGGCACACAATACGACTTCTAACGGTAAGTTTGTGTGGCTTGTATGATGTCTGCTTTTCCCAACATATTGTAAACTCACTGAGGACTTAAGCTATTCACCAGGTCATTTGGATGAGTTTGGCCTCAGATTCACCTAAGCCCTTTGTAGAGACTTGCAGTGTCAAACAGGAACCCGTGAAGAAAAGAGCTTTTGCATAAGGAGTTGAGTCTTCCAGGAAAGACTCAGCCCTGATGATATTTTTGTTCCTTTCTAAAGCCACAAAGGTCTATAAACCATCCCTCCCCATGACCACCGCCAGTCCATTAGCAGTAGAAGCCAGAGAGAATATTTACATTCTAAGGGGTTTGTACTGAAGAATGACACCTCTCGTCATTCTTGCAATGTCATGATTTATGCAATCAAGTCTTGCTTTAGAGGACAGCCATTAGCCACAGGAATGGGCACAGCAAGAACAGCAGAAGCAGTGGTGATTAACTCTAGCTGGGATTTTAGTCTTCTATTGCCGTGAACAAGTTGCCACAAACTAAGCAGATTAAAGCAACGCGAATTTATTATCTTACAGTTTCGTGGATCAGGATCCAAAGCACAGCTTCACGGGATCCCAGCTCAGGGTCTCACAAGGCTGCAGTCAGGGTCAGGCTGTAGCTCTCATCTGACACTCGAGGTTCTCATCTGAGCTCATTCAAGGTGTTGGCAGAATTCAGTTCCTTGTGGCTGCAGGAATGAGTTCCCCATTTTCTTGCCAGCTGTCAGCTGGGAATCATGCTCAGCTCCCAGAGGCCAGTGGCTCTCCTTGCCACATAGGCCGTTCACCACATGGATGTTTTTAATTTTTTCCAGGCCAGCTGGAATGTACTGTTCTGACTTCTCTGTGACCAGTGGAGAACGCTCTCTGCTTTTAAAGGGCTTACCTGACCAGGTCAGGTCCACCTGATAAGCTCCCTTTTTGCCATATAATATAACATAACCATGGGGGTGATATTTCACTGTATTCAGAGGTCCTTCTGAACTCAGGGGGATTAGACGGGCACCACACTGGGGGATCCTGCCTGCCACAGGCAGCTAGGATCGCTGATCTTAATAACAAAAAACTACTGAGGTTATATTCTTGCCAACACTGTGCTAATTACATTTCAGCATTTAATCTTTAAAATAACCTATGAGGTAAATTCTATTACTCTCCTTGTTTTACAGGTGAAGAAACTGAGGCTCAGAGGCCAGGTGACTTTGTCTAATTTCACACAATCAGTAAGAAGCATAGCCTACATTTTGAACTTTGGTCTTTCTGACTCCAGAACTCATTCTTTTTCACTTTACCTCATCGAAGCTGGTTCTCCTGTAACCAGCAGAATGATGATTGTCAGTATTTATGGCTATAAATACAGGTAGTCCTACCCACACCTCAGGAAATAGGTTCTTCATAAAAATGTTCTTAATTAACCTTTAATTAACTAAAATGTGTTATCCATATCCTACGAAGAACTCTAGTTGATAATCACTTTAAACTCTTAGTGGAGTTATTGACTCAGGTATAAACTGGTGTTAAAAGCTTTCGGCATAAGGTTATTGGGGCACCAGACATTTGTATAGTGTTGCCATAATAACACCACCCAGTTTACCTTCCAGTCACAAGGGTGAAACCTTAGGGCTACAATGGAAGGGTAAGATTGCCATTTGCCTTAAATTCAAATGCTAGGATCCCTAATGGTGGGTCGGTCAGAACATACTTATCTTATGACAAAATGCAGTATGAATTTCACATCTCCTATGATACAATCTAGATAACAAGGTTTAACCTGAATTCATTATGACTTTGCGTTTGACTTCCATTTTATGTAAAATTAAGTGGGTTAGAGAAACAGGCTCTAGAGAAACACAGAAAAGGAAGTAGTCACATCGAGCAAAAGGGATGTTTTATAGATAATTGCCCAAATCCATGTAACAAGCATGATATCATGTCTTTTGTCTATGGCAAAAGAGCTTAAGAAATATCCATGTAATGAGAATCTTGTATATTCATGCCTGAATTGGTCCTTAACTGGACAAACCAGCTAGAGAGGACATATGGGGGATGACTGAGGAAATAAAAGGTGGACCAGGTATGAGATTAGATGTATTGACATGGAAAGTTCCAGATTATTAACCTTAGAAAGAAAGCAATTACAAAACAGTCTGTAACAATTTAAAAAATAGTATATTTCTCATTTTGAAAAAGATATGTAAGAATACATAAAAATTCTGGAAGGGTATACAATAAGATTACCAGTGGTAATCTCTAGTTGGTGGAAATAGTGTTTTTATTTTATTTGTTATTTGTTTACCAGTACATGTGATGCTTTGCAATTATAAGATACTTTAAAAATATATATATGTTAAAGTTTATTTATTTATTTGAGAGAGAGAGCAAGCGAGAGCAGGAGAGGGGCAGAGAGAGAGGGAGAGAGAGAATCCCAAGCACGCTCCATGCTGTCAGCACAGAGCCCAACGCAGGGCTTGATCTCATGAACCATGAGATCATGACCTGAGCCAAAACCAAGAGTCGGAAGCTCAACCAACTGAGGTGCCCCAATGATAAAGAGATTTTTAATTCAATAAAAATGAAAGAAAGTCATCAGTATATAAGTTTTAGCCTAAGCCATGGGAGTAAATGAGATTGCTCAGGGAAGGGGCTATCCAGAATAAGAGGGCTAAGACCACAGCATTCAAAAACATCAAGATTTCAGAGAGAAGACCAAGGAAAGAGAGCTAGTCAGAGACTGAGGATGAGCCATGAAAGAACAGAAGAAGCAGGAAGGCCAGGGAAGGGGAGGTTTCCAGAGGAAAGGATAGTCAGGTGTATCAAATGCTAAGGATGCGCAAGCAGGATGAAGAATAAAAGGTCACTGACTTCACGGTAGGAAGTCAACAAAGACTTTTGCACGTGGAGGGATAAGGAACGAGAGGTGGTTCTTGTAAGGAGTTGGTAGTGGGGGAAGGACACAAGACAGCAAGTAGAAGTCAGTCGTGGTGCCCATCTTTGCACAAGGAGGTGAGCAGCGACAAGTTGCCACTCAGGTGTGTTCCAGGTAAAGGAAACACTGGAACACTGCTCCTTTACCCAGCGAGAGTGGCGCCCCCTGCAGGATGTAAAGGGAAGGCTCTATGAAGCCGGCAGAGCAACAAAGAGTTAAGCAACTTGTCGGTAGATTGGAGAAGGCCAGTGGGAATGGAGAAATTGAAAACCTAAGACTCGAGAAGGCAGGATCATTTATAGCACAGGATGCCCAGGCCACAGAGCAGGGAACCGGGTGGAGCACAGAGGAGGCCGGTGACCCTGTGCAGGACTGAGGCTGGCTTCCTCTGAATCAGAGTAAACGCTCAGGAGCCAGGACCAAAACCAGGCAACTCTCACCTTCTGTTCAAGTCACCAAACTGGTGATGATTAACAATGATAAGTATACTTGGAAAGCAGGTTTTCTAAGGGACAGTGTGCTGGTGTTTAAGTTCTGCAAAGCCACATTAGGAGGCACTAGACCATGTGGGCCTCGCACATTACTGGAGCAGGAGGCTGCCCACATGATGGGATTTGAGGGGTGGTCCATCACCCCAGGAGTATCTCCCATGGGTTTTTCTTAGTGATAGGTGCTGTGATGAGTGAATAGACAGTGGAAGGTTTGGGGTCAGTAGATGAGTTTATGGTCTATCCTTTCTGTCACGTATACTTTTTGAACTTCAGTTTGACTTGCTTCAGTGAACATTTATCAGATACCCACAGGGCGAAAAGGGCACTGTTCTCAATACAGCCCATGACATTTCATTTGATCCACAAACTGGGTGAAGGGGCTGGAATAATCTGGGGCTGTACCTGCAATGAGAAATAGACAACAGTTCTTGTGTGCCCGGATCAGAGAATTGCCTCCCTGAAAAAATAAGCCTGAAGAAAGAACAAAGGTGCCATGTTCAGTCTGATCCTTTCCTTTCTTTCTCTGTACTCTCTTCCCATCGCCCCATCACTCAATCAGAAAGCCCCGATGTCCTCTGGCCTCTTCTGCCCCATCCAGTCCTGCCTTGCTGCTGCTGACCACACAGCAAACTGTCCCCGGGTCAGCAGGTCTCAGATGTGCCTGCAACACTCCAAACTGGGGCTTCACAGAGACCACAGACATCTTCCGGGGGACTCAGCAGCTGCTCAGGGTCGTGCAGCTCAGAGTGCATTAATCAAATGTTATTATTCCCCACCGCTCTGTTTGCTGTGTCAGTTAGATCTGGGACAAGCTGTTGGTCAGAGGGTTTGCTCCCCGGTGCCTGTTTGTAGACACTCATCTTCCCAATTTATCCTTCAAGCAATACTTTGTAGGACAAGACCGGTATCCCCCATTTTCCTCACAGCTTTAGGAACTCTGGGGCTTTGCACCAATGTGTACAAGGTGTAGAGATTCCAGCCAAGAGAAGAGAGTGGGAAGGAACACTGCAGCGGGAGGGAGGGCTGGAAGGTGCTGGGCCATTAATTACAGCTCAGTGGGGACAGAGAAGGAAACAGCAACTCGGAGTGGAGCTCCAGAGCAAAAGCAAACAGGAAGGTTTTAATGAGCAAGTCCCTGAGAGGAAATGACTCAATGGTTTGGAAAGAGTGGGCTTCAGAGAGGCTGGAGGCAACATGTGTGGAGCCCCATCCACAGGGAGGGAGTGGAGTCAGCCGGAGGCAGGCAACTGGGGAGGGGCATGCAGGACTTTCTTTTTGGCACCCAGAGATAGCAATCAGCCTGTCCACTGGGGGCTTTGCCCCACATGTCCATGGGTGGGAGTTGGAGAAGGGAGTCTCAGGGCAGGAACAGCCGTTCCACCTGCAGCAAGGTTGAGAAAACCCTCTTGATTCTCAGTATGGTGGTGCGGGGTGGGGAGGGAGGCTGAGATTGCTTGGTCAAGGATCTGTTTGGAAAAGGTGCTGGCACATCCTGGGGCTGGGCTGCAATGAGGGATGCACAACAGCATTTCCAGGGTCTGGAACACAGAACTTGCTCCCTAAAAAAAATGCCGACAGACGAGCAAAGACGATCGTGTTGCAGTCTTGGTGTCTGCATCAGAGAGAGAAGCATTTTCTGATTCAAAAGTCAGGGCATGGTATCTGAGAAATTTTTTTCCCTAGTTTCTGAATTTCTGCACATGGAATGCCTTAAGATGGTATAAAATGAGATCATACTTATCATAAATGTACCAAAATGAATTTATTAAGAATTGTAAAATTGTATGAAATTGGAAGTGCCCTGGAGAATCTGGCATGAATGAACAGTGTGTTTTGAAACAAAGCCTATCTGAGCAGAGCTCAAGGACAAAAGTCTTCACAAATCATGAATTCATTAGTTTCTTCATGAATCAGGAGTTAGGGGAGAGGGGAAGTGGGGAGAACAAGTTCCCTTCTGCGGGGTGGGGGGTGTGGGCGGAGAAGCTAAAGTCCCTCTGGTGTGTTCAAGGATGTGGATGCTGGGGCCGGGGACCTAGCCTTGAGCCCTTGCTCTTGAGCGTCCTAGCTGCGTCTCGGGCAAATCTGAGCTCCCCGATTTGCAAAGTCAGGACCGCACTGAGTCCACCAGGTGGCTGTGAGAATTCCAGCCATTCCACTGGGTACCTAGACCAGTACCCGGCATGGATGGGGCATGTCTAAGATAGCAGCTCCTTTCCTCTCTCCACCCACACTGAGTGATATAGGGAAGGATGTCCCAGCTTGGAAAGGTGTCAGTCACGGAAAACACCCTGCAGTTTAGCAGACATTTGGGAACTCCATCCGAAACACTCCTCTCAGGCAAGTGGGTGAGGAGAGAACACGGGGCAAGTCAAACTGTCTGCTGCCCAGCACCCACCACAAACGAGTAACGGGGTTGGGCTTCTCACTGGCTGGAAACCAGCACAGAGAGGAAGCAGCAAACACTATGAGAGGAAACAAAGTTTCCTGTTCAATGAGGGGTGAGCAAGAACCTGGCGATTCTGGAAGAGCAAAAGAACAAGGGCAGCAAAGGGAGGAAAACATAAACAAATGAACTGTGGAGCACCCGGGGTGCATTTTATCATTTTATCTGACCGGAGGAGCAGCCTGTACAGAGAGGATGTGGGAACCTCGATTATGTTACAAACCATCAGGAGGAACTTCCAGCCTTAGCTGATCCAGCAGGCGGCTCTTGCAGCAACTTAAAAGGGCATATAAAAGCCACTCACCAAGGCCCTCCTGCAAGGGGACTGGGGGAGGTCTTGTCATTTCCACCCAAACCCGGCTCTCAGCGCTGTCACTTCTGCATACCCTGGCTTTTTCTAAAAAGGTCTCTGTCTTTTCAATTTCATCATTTACACCACTTGCTTCAATGATTCTCAACTTGGCATGCTGCTCCATGATTTTGCTACTTTCTGAGTCACATGCTTTTTACCTACATTACTAGTGGGGCTTGGGGTCCAGCCTCTGAAGGAGGTTGCCAAAGCTTCCCATTCCTTTCCCAAGGCTAGCCAGTGATGCGTGTTGTCAGAAACACTCTCTGCCTCAAAGTCTCTTTTTCTAATTCTAGATAATCCTTGGAGAAAGATCTCAGGCTGGGCCATGACTACCTAAGAGTTCAAGACAATTCAGATGAATACGTATTTGGGCATCTAGATGTGGCCGGCACGATGGGGGAGTCCAAGGTGAAGACTTAGCTTCGACTCTCCAGGGCTTTGCTTCCTAGAGGGAAACCATATATAGGGTCTATTTGTTTTAATGCTTACTAAGCACTAAAGTAAAACGGGTTAATTCTTGGTGTTTTATTGTATAAGTTAATATGAGAAAGAATGAAATCTGGCCCTTTGTAGCAACGTGGATGGAACTGGAGAGTGTTACGCTCAGTGAATTAAGTCACACAGAGAAAGACAGATACCATATGTTTTCACTCTTACGTGGATCCTGAGAAACTTAACAGAAACCCATGGGGGAGGGGAAGGAAAAAAAAAAAAAAGAGGTTAGAGTGGGAGAGAGCCAAAGCATAAGAGACTCTTAAAAACTGAGAACAATCTGAGGGTTGATGGGGGGTGGGAGGAAGGGGAGGGTGAGTGATGGGCACTGAGGAGGGCACCTATTGGGATGAGCACTGGGTGTTGTATGGAAACCAATTTGACAATAAATTTCATATTAAAGAAATAAATAAATAACATGCTAATAACATAAATGAAGCCTAACCTAAAGCTACACTAGGTCTCTTACAGGCAGGACACGTGCCAGGTAAAAGAGCAGGCTGCTGGCGCTCTTTCCAGGCTGTGGAGGAAGGGTTGACCAGAAGTGCCCCTTTCCCAGGTGAGGGACTATGTCCACAGATTCCTGGGAACCACAAGCAGGTTCCAGGAAGCGTTATCACAGAGGAGTTTGGGAGGGCACCAAGGAGCATGTGTTACTGAGAACAGACGCTCTTTCCCCAACTTTCTCCTGCTTACCCTGCTAATCCTGGTTCACAGAGACCTTACCTCCTATTGCTCGTCTCCACTTTAGTCACTTATTCAGGAAGCAGCAGATTTGCCGTGTGTCAGCTACTGTGCTAGGCTCCGGGGACTCAGTCCTTGCCCCCAGGGAACTTGCACTGGAGAGGACCATTGCGTTTGCACTATATTCTCAGCTTCTCATTCTTTTCCACAGATGAAGTCTTTAGAATCCTGCATGGGATTCCCACTCTCACTTTTGCAGATAAACAATCAAGCCTCCTTTTATTTACTCAACCACATACCTTGAAGGGGACGTGCACGAGGTGTGTCATTTTCTCCAGGATTTTTCTTGGTGCCATCTGATTCTAGGCCAGGAACCTGCAAAAAGCAAGAACTTTGGAGTGAGGGAGACATGGATTGGGACAGTGAAGTGCCTCACAGCAGTGGATGAATCTTCCCAGGGGATTTTGGGCAAGAGCGAGTGTTAGCATTAGTAGAGGTATTGTGTAACAGGACACGATGGCTAGGACGTCGGGGATTTCCTGATAAGGCAAGCAGGTCTTATTTTCTAGGGTAAGGTAAGCTAGTTAAAGCTGAGTTGGAGGACTGTGATTGGTGTTTGTTAAGTTTCCTTGACAAGTGCTTCCCATAAATGCAGGCTGACTTAGGTTCAGATTTGTGATGTGGGCAGGTCCACTGAAGTGGCCTCCATTTTGTGGGTCCCCAGATACAAATTAACATTATCATATTTTTGGTTGGGTTCCTTGGAAGCAGAGCCTGAGGCAAAGTTTTGGGGACATGTGATTTATTGATTTATCAGGAAAAACTTGTAAGTGACAAAGGGAAGCAGAAAAGTGAAGGAAAGAGTAGAGCAAGGATGTGGTCTCAGAAAATGCCAGACGTGATCCATAGAAAACTCTGAGGCATAAGTGATATCACAGAAATCTTCTCACCACAAAGCAAGAGGGCCAGACTTCTGTGGGTTGGGAAGGGGTGTGTGTGTGTGTGTGTGTGTGTGTGTGCGCGCGCGTGTGTGTGTGCGTATATGTGTGTGGGTATGTGTGGGTGTGCGTGTTGGGGAGGCTTGACCTCACAGCTGAGTCATCTTCCATTAGCTGTAAGGGAAGCTGTGAGCTGTTAGCACATGGCTGCTGTAGGATGGGTTCACCAGCATGGTAAAAGGGACGTGGGTGGGACAGCAAATGAATCCATCACACATAGGTTCAAATGCAGCGTTCACCTTCACAAGTTAGAGTGACCATTATATCAGGTGATTGTGAAAAGCCCCTGGTACAGTAACTGTCCCTCCCTCTCCCTTCAGGCATTATGAGGCAGAAGATCTTGACAGACCAGCCCAATCCAAAAGCCTACCTGATTCATACGCTGGTATGGCAAGAAAGTAAATCCATCACTGAAACCTTATTCCTCTGTACCTCCATCCCCAACCACATGGAGGAATCCAGCCTGCACCTGGTCTCCTGCTCATCCAGGGCTTTGACTGTTGTCACTGCCCCCAAAGAATTAGTGTCTTTCCTGCCTAAAAGTTGATCCTTTTGATACCTCTAGAGCAGTATTTCTCAAACCATTAAGCTCTAGTTTATTGGGGGTTAGGGAATGGCAGGTAGAATAATGTCTCTCCTAAAGATGACTACACCATAATTCCTGGAACCCGTGACTGTGTTGCCTTACATGGCAAATGGAACTTTGCCGATATGACTAAGAGTATGGACCTTGAGATGGGGAGGCTATCCTGGATTATCCAAGTGGGCCCAACCTAACACATGAGCCCTTAAGTTGAAAATCTTCCTTGGCTGTGGTCCAAGAGAGATGAGACAGAAGAAGAAGGGGGAGAGATTCAAAGTTTAAGAGGGTTTTGACACAGGAGCCAAAGAATTCGGGAAGCCTCTAGAAGAAGCTGGGAATGGCCCTCAGCCAGCAAGGAAACAGAAACCTGCTGTCCTATAACCACAAGGAATTCAATTCTACCAAGAACCAGAATGACTAAGGGAATGAATCCTCTCATTGAGCCTCAAGAAAGAAACACAGGCATACTGACACCTTGATTTTATTCTGGTGAGACCCACATCAGACTTCCAATCTACATACTGTATAATAATACACTTGTGTTGTTTACGCTGTTAAAATTTTGGTCATTTGTTACAGCAGCGATAGAAAACTAATGCAGAGGTCTTGATCAAGTTAGTTTAGGAAATGATGCTATAGATTATAGAACATACTACTCACCTTGTTATGAGAGAGTCATAGTAAAAACAAAACCAGTAACAAAACATTAATTGAATCAGATAGCAGATAACTTGTTCACTACAAAGGGAGAGGCTGATGCTATCTTGATTCATAATTCTGTGTTCTGATAGCATCACATATTTTGTGCAAATAGAGGGCCGCAGACCCACAGCATCACGTTCCGTTGTCATAGTTACTCTCTGAAAAGAAAGATGCCCTGACAAAGACCAGATTGGCTGCAGTAAGGGGTGGGAAGGTACCCTGAGGGTAGCCAGATGCTTCTACATTCATGTCAGAGACATTTTTCCGAAGTTTGTATGCAGTCGGCTCTGTCCCCAAAGGAAAATGGTCATTTACATTTAGAAAACAGGAAGCCCATATTAACGATGGATACTTTCTGTTGAGAATTTGTCCTTCCATCCTAACACTTAGGAAACCAAATATCAACAGCAAAAAAAAAATGTTTTGAAATGGATTTTGCCTCAGATTAAGCACAACTGCTGGCAACTTCATGTACCTCATTTCTTACCCTTCTCCAAGTCAATCCAACTCAGTCTAGCTACAGCTTCCTGTATGAACACACCAAGCTTATCCCTCTGCAGGGACTTTATACCTGCTCTTCCCTCAGCCCGGATTGCCCTTTCTTCAGATGTTTGCATGCTTCACTCCCTCCCTCCTTCCCTCCGTTCATTCAGGCCTCTGTTCAAATGTTCCCACTTCAGACAGGTCTTCCCTAAGCACTTTATCTGAACTAGACACTGTCTCCAATATTGTCAATGTCCTTTACAACTTTATAGTTCCTCATGGCATTTCTGTATTTATTTGAGTAGCTGGTCATTGTTTCCTTATCAGATTGTAACCTACATGAAGGCCAGGCCCTTGTCTCTTATTCACTGCTGTATCCCTGGTTTCTGGCTTGTGGTGAGTACCTCATGAGATTCAACATGTGTTGACTGAAGGCATTTCTTGGAGTCTTGGTTCTCCACTGCCATACTAGTCACCCTACCTCACCCAATTTCTTCCAAACCCACATTCTTCCCCTAGTCCAATGCAATTGGTATGGAAGATTGTATATTTCAAAGAGAGTCACCGTAATGTATATCCCAGTTCACATGTCCCTCTTACAAACTGATGTTGATACTTCTTTGAGGAGTGTGTTCGTGTTCTCTCCTCTTGAATCTAGGCTGGTCTGTGACTATTATGGGACTATAATGGGACACCATGTGACTTCCAAGTCTTGGTCATAAAGGTGAGACAGCGTTTACCTTGTTTACCTCATTCTTAGGTCTTTCCCTCCAGGAACATGGCCCCCATCCTGTGTAAAATCTCAAGCCATGTGGAAAGGCCATGTGTAGATATCTTGACAGCTGAGCTAAGGTCCCAGATGACAGCCTGAGGTCCCAACTTCCAGACATAGGAGGAAGCCTTTGAGATGACTCCAGCCCCAACCACTGTCTGACTACAATTGTAGGAGAGACCACAGTGAGAACCACAAGCCAGTCAGACCCCCAAAATCCTTGGAGGACAATAATAAAATGATCATTCTTGTTTTAAGCCAGTAAGTTTAAGGATGCTTATTCTGTAGGAATAAGTAACTGAAACAGATGGGATATGAAATGGTCTATTAGAAGATCTGATTTCTAATCTGTCTTCTGTGCCATTTACACTTGCCAGTCCCTCTTCTTCCCAAAGACTATTTCCAACGTACCAAACCACGGCAAAAGTGTAGCCATCTCTTCTAACCTTCACCCTAGGGTGATTTAGTGAAATGTGCTTATCTTCAGGAATTATGCTTAGAAAAAAAAATATATATGTATATATATATATCAAGATTTTCCTATTATCACAATTCAGAATTTTCCTAGATTCAGCCACTCTGAAGATTAATAAGTCACCTAGGACAGCTGGATTAATGAACTTCGCCCCATTGTTCGTCTTCTCAGGCCCAGCCCCATGCCACTTCCTGGTGGCAGTTCCTTTTCCAGCAGCCTTATCAGATGAAAGCCAGTCAAACTCACCTCTGCAGCAGGGGCAACCCCTCCTAAAAGGGTGTTCAACTGCTTCTGCCTACCAGTACTTACTCAAGGGCAGGGGCAAATCCCAGAGCCCCATCACCTCACTTGGCTGGACCCCATCTGGGAGGGGTATTTATCTGCTGTGGGGTTGGATAACAAACTTGTGGTCAGACCCCTCAAATGCAGTTAAGCGCTGAGTCTGGAAAATAAGCTGGAGATGGAAATATATGCAAAAAAGTACAGTGTCTGTCGCTGGGGGAAGAAAACAGGGAGACTGTATGGGTAGGGGACATAGAATGGGTCAGTCTGATGATAATGGGTAAAATCATGAGGTCTGGGTTTAGGTGGGCCTGAGTTCTAATTCTGAACCTGCAACAAGTCCCTCAGCCTTTCTCAGCCTCAGTTTCCTTAGCTGTAGAGTGGAAGTAGGAATAGAACCGCCTCATAGGGGTGTCATATGGACAAAATGGATGGTGTGTGTCCAAGCCAGCACTGGGAAACGCTCAGTCAATGGGAGCTCTTGTCTTTCACTGGTACAGACCAATAAGGCTGTATGGGGAGTTGGTTAAGGCTGTTAAGAGTCTATACAACAATGTATGGAGCCAATGTGGGGAGCTCTGAAATGGGCAAGCCTCCCATGTTGCCTCAGGAATGCTGGACAAGAGTCTTGGGCCTTTTATATTCCTTTTCCCCTGCCAGGACTTCCACCATCTCCTCTGGAGTTGCCGCTCTTGCATAACTTTTGAGCCACTAAAAAGTGTAGGCCTCTGGGACTGACACCCTGGGAAAATCCTGCCTCCATCCTCTCCCCTATCTCATCTGAAGGTTGGCTAAGGGGCCAACTCACAACACTTAACATAAACACCAGAAAACCCACTTAATGCCCTTGGTTTCCCACGAACTAGTGGTGGGACAATGGCATTTGCACAAAACGACATGTACTAAAATAGGCAGCTTGAAATATTCCTGGCAGATGGTGCTAAATATAGACACAGTGACAGATTGGCCCCACAGCTCTTCCCCCGAGCGTTAAGAACGTGCTAGAGCCAAGAAGCTCCTCTTTTCCGGATGATTGTGGCAACAGCCCCAGGCTCTCACCATGCCAGAAAGTTGCTAAGATGTAGAGACGGGAGGTAACTCTGAGAGTGAACACCAGCACCGTGATGTACAAGGTTCCCACATACCACAAGTGCTGGAATGAAGAAAAACGTACATACACAAAGTTCTGAGGGACTGGAACTTGTTTATTGGACCTTCTGAAGGATCAACTACTCTTCCAAGTGGTGTCTTTCATGAGCAAAAAATCGCTGAATGAAAGTAGAAACAGTGTACGATGGTTGAGAGTGGAGGTTTGGGGGCTCAGGGTGCTTGGGTTTGAACCCTGGTTTTGCCCCTTAGTAGCTATATGAGCTTGGCCAAGTTACTTAACCTTCTGGAGCCTCCTTTTTTGTTTAATCTGCACAATGGGATAATAATAATATCTATTTTGTGTGAAGATTAAGTAACAATGTATGTAAAGGCCATGCACAATGCCTGGTACAGAATAACTCCTGCTTGGATGGCAGCTATTTTTTTTTTAAGTTTTCATTTATTTTTCAGAGAGAGAGAGAGAGAGACAGAGAAAGAAAGAGAGAGGGAGGGAGGGGCAGGGAGAGAGGGAGGCACAGAATCCGAAGCAGGCTCCAGACTCTGAGCTGTCAGCACGGAGCCTGACATGGGGCTTGAACTCACAGACTGTGAGATCATGACCTGAGCTGAAGTCGGACGCTTAACCAACTGAGCCACCCAGGCACCCCAGATGACAGCTATTTTATTTAACAGACTAGGAAGGAGAGAGAGGTACCTAAATGGCCAAAGAGTTTTAAGGCTTAGAGGTGTTAAAAAACAAAACTCAAGTGAGTAAATTTTAAAGATCTTATTGGCTTTACTCAATGATTCATGAATCAGGCAGCATCCTATCTGGCAGATAAAAACGAGCTCCAAGGGGCTGTACAAAATGAAATACTTTTACAGGCAGAAGGGAGGAGGACAAGAAAGTTATACCAGCACAAAGCAAATTGGTAGTGGTAGAGTCACCTGTCTTTTTTTTCCTTTCTGTTGCAAAAGTTAATGTGCTTCATCAAACAGCTTCTTAAGGGGAATGATTGAAACCAGTGCTCTACAAGGGCACTTCCCTAAGTTTTTCAAAATTATAAATGGCCAAATGTTCAAAAATAATAATTGGAAGTATCATCTGAAGCTTGGTTACTATTTCACCCAATTAAAAAAAAATTACTTTAGGGTCACCTTTCGTTAGGGGATGATAGGATCTGTCAAGCAGATTATCCTACTAGTGCTGACCAGGTAATTCTAGATTGACTGGTTTAAGGTTCCATGCCAAGGAAAGGCTGAAACTATAATTAAGTAGTAATTCTTGGTTTGGTGATTTGGGGCTTAGCATAAGTGACTCCATTTTGGGCCTATTGTCTCTTTTTAACAGAGGAATACTTTGGATAAGAATGAAGGCAAAATTAAAAATAAAGTCAAGCTGCAATATTTTCTATATCCACTGAGATTGTATTCAGAATGGGCAATACCAAAAATAGCTACCTAGTGGAAAGTGATCACTCAGTGGGTAAGGTGCTGGTGTGTGAGAGGCTGGCTTCCATGGAAGGGAGGAGATGTTTACAAAGGGCTCAGTCATCATCTTAAAAGGAGGGGCAAACCTATCTCTTCATAACTGATAAGAACTAGGACTTTGAACCCTGTGAAATTTGCTATCTGACTTCCACACAGTAAAACATTTAAAAACCAGGAGGACTTTCTCTTAGATTTTAATGATAGCATATGCCAGTCTGTTGCAGATGAAAGTAAGGGGTCCAGAAGATGGGCCTGTGTTCTCATTCTGTCTCTGCTGCATGTCAGGCTCTGTTGTGGCTATGCTCCGGTCTCCTTCATTCCAGTTTTGTTCACGACAAGTTCTGGAGTTAGAATTTCTCAGTATTTTCTCCTCTGTGTGCTTCTAGGACTGTGTCCCAATTCAAACTGAATTGTCCTTGCGGGACTAGAACACTCCTGACAGCCCAAGTACTGCCCTTTGGAGCCAGAGGATTCTTTTCTAGAGGATTTTCTTGGTGAGAGGTTGTGGTAAAAACAACCTCTGTAGGAGAATTGTGAGACTATATTTGGGCTCTGGCTCCAGAAATAGTAGGCCAGTGCATGTTCTCATGGTACAGACTTGCCTATATCCTTACATCCTGTATTAGTTAAAGTAGGTTAGCTGCAGTTACAAACAAACCCAAACGTTTCAGGGGCTTAACAAGGTGAAAGTTTCTTTCTCTCTCAAACAAAGCCCATTGGCATTGAGATGGGGTAGAGTAGAGGTGGGGAAGAGTAGAGGTTGCATTTCTCTGCTCCATATACTTATTCAAGAACCCAGGCTAACAGAGGCCCTACAATTTTCAACGTGTGGCTTTCAAGGCTGCCTGGGTGTCATTATCCAGCTAACAGACGAGGTGCACAGAGAAGCACGGTGGGGCGTTTTCATGGGTCAAGCCTAGAACCGGTGTATAATTGTGTCACTTCCACTCACATGCCATTGGGTAGAACTTAGTCACAGGACCATATAGATGGCAAAGGAAGCTGGGAAGGGCAGCTTAGCTGTGTGCCCAGGAAGGAGAGAAGATCAGGAATGTTGGTGCTCAATGAGTGCTGTGTCACACTTACTGAAGCTAATTCAAGAAGCCAAGTGACCCTTTGAAGCAACATTTTGAAGAAACTATTAAACTTGTTTTTCTAATTCTGTGTGCTGTTTCCACTCAATGTTTGAATTAGATTTGTTAAACAGTTGCTTCTAATCTTTATTTCTTCCTGTTAAGTCTTGTTGTAATCAAAGAACATCTCAGTTTCCCTACAATAAAAGTGGAGCTGATCTGTCCCTCACAGAAGTCTAAGTTTCTTTATGAATGGCATGGTGACTGAGTACCTCCTTTTAAGAAGAAAACACCAACTATTCTTTAAAAGAAAGCTTATTTTAATGTAAGACTCAGAGTTTTGCACATTACATCATTGCTAGGGTTTTAGTAGAAACTGCTAATGAATATTCCTGCAATGCTGTTTGAATCTGTTGTATCAACAGGCTGCAAAAGAGCCTAGTAGACAAAGGGAAAAAAGAAAAAGAAAGAACACTTATGAGAGGCCCAGTCCCATAATGATCATTTATTAAGCTCCCCAGTGTTTAAGTAGGAACTGCCAGATGCTTTTCCTCATTCCTACTAAAGTAAGTTATAAGCACGAATATCATGATATTTGTATGTTTAGAGCATTCCCTTATCTTTATGATCATTTACAAAGACATTAAAAATTGCTCCAATATTCGTGAAACTAAAATCATACTTCTAAGGCTTTAAAGCCCTGACACAAAATTCCATTATAGTTGAAAATTGTAATAATATTGCTGAATGTACAGCCTACTGTTATGCTAAGATATGAATACAATAAAATTTAATATACACTTCACCCTGAACATACTTCTATTTGACACTTCTTACACTTTATTACATTTAAGTTTTTCACTTAATTTTTTTACATGGACTACTAATACTAAAACTTTGTTGTGCTTCATAATCACACAGAGAGCTTGTGGAAACTCCTGGAACCTACCCTGGACCTGCTGATATGAGGGGTGGGATTGGGGCCTATGTATTTTTAACAAGTTTGCCGGGTGGTTCTGATGCACACAAAAGCTGGAGAACCATGCCTGGCATGTCTTAACACTTCCAGCATCTGGCATATAGTAGGCACTTAATATATCTTTGATGAATGAATGACTGAGTGGATGAAACAAATAGAATAGTACTCTTACAAATAAATTTGTTACTGAGTCTGAAGCAAGAAAATAAGAATTCATTGAGGATTTGGGGGCGCCTGGGTGGCTTAGTCGGTTAAGCATCCAACTTTGGCTCAGGTCATGATCTCATGGTTCGTGGATTCGAGCCCCATGTCAGGCTCTGTGCTGACAGCTCAGAGCCTGGAGCCTGCTTTGGATTCTGGGTCTCTGTCTCCCTCTGCCCCTCCCCCACTCACATTCTGTCTGTCTGTCTGTCTCTCTCTCAAAAATAAATAAACATTAAAAGAAATTAAATAATTCATTGAGGATTTACTGCCACAAACATTAAACATAAAAACGAGAAATAATTTGATTCCCGGGAATGCTGCTCTAATAATTCAACTTTGTTTGTGCAATGCTTGTTTGTCGTGCTTTACTGATATCAAGTATTCAGGTTACTACTAGAATGCCAAAAGTCAGATTGATAGGAGGGTCATCAGGAAAGGGTATGTCATACTTAGAGGGGGACCCAAGAATTGGAGTAAAATAATTTTGATGAAAACACAGCATCTGAATAACATAAAACTCTTCATCCTTCCAGTGTTTTAGGTATCTCTAGCTGAACTATTTATCTGGTGTCAAGAACAATTTCAAGACCATCCATTCAATGAGAACTTATACTTCAATGAAGGTACTGTACTAAGAGTTAGACTCCCCCAAAGCAAGGTGTGTCATGAGAATGGTAAGTTTCCAGAAAGCTGACAAACACTTTCCTGTATGTAATATCTTCCCAGTTTTCTTCCTACCTCTCTGGATGCTCCTTTTTCTTTTCAGGCTCATCATCCTCTACTCAGCCATTTTCAATTTTTAATTGAAAAGTGAAATTTCTCAAAGTTTTTCCCGAGGCACTCTCCTCTTCCCATTCTCTAGGGTATATTATCTGTTATTCCAAGAGCCTTAACTATCACATATTTATTCATGGTGCCCAAATTTGTGTTTCCAGCCCAGACCTCTACTCTGAGCTCCAGCTGGTTATACAGATCCTAGAAAAACAGTTTACAAAACTTAGGCCTAACTTCAATGAGTAAAAGAAAAAAATATTAAGCTTTTATTTTTCACTGATTGAGCTTATAGATATGTAAAGTATCTAATGTGCCAGATACATATAAAACATCTTAAATTATATGCCAAGCACTCAATAAATATTACATGATGTTTTTTTTCCCCCTCCTGATGTTGTTTTATAATGTAGCCCTCTGAAAGCAAGATAAACATAAAAGTTCAGATCTACCTCAGGTGTACATCCGAGTAGATAGTGTCAACCATGCTAAGATGGGGTGATATCTGGCTGGGATCCTGAACACAATCTCAGACCAGCCACCTACCACTCTCAGGTTCAGGAAGGAAAAGCATATATGTAGGAGAAAACCATTCTGTTCATTACTTGGAAGTTTAAGTCCTACCTTGCCCTCTTCACTTGGGAACTAACCCCCAATGAGATACCCAAGGCCACGTGATGTCAGTGGGGTTCCTTTGCCTGGAGAAGGAAACCAAATAGCCCCGACCAAGATCAAGCACAGTAGCCCATATCCTCAAAACCCACCTGCAGTCCTGGTTCTCAAGCATCTGCCACTTTTATGACTAGAACGTGGAAGGAGGGATAAATCCAAAAGAAAGGCATGCAGGGAAAGGGAGAGCTTCTACTTGTGGCCAAAAGCATATGCACCCCTTATGTCTCCCACCTTTTGCCTTGAATCTATCTCAGTATTCCCACTGGTGTTGACCCATTTCAGATCTCCTCCAGATGGTGGGGGTGAGGAGTTTTGTACTCATCCAAGAGAGTATGGGATGTCATTTGTTTTGTAATGTTTTTATTCTTTCGACAACTATATTTTGAGTGACGACTATGTGTCAGTCACTGTTAAAGGTGCCAGAAATACAGCAGTGATGAAAAATGACAAAAATCCCTCCCATCATGGGGATTATACATTCTAGCATATAAGTAAAATATATACTAGGTCAGATGATGGTAAGTCCTATGGAGAAAAATAAAATAGGGAGGGTGGAAAGGGAGTGCTAAGCTATCACAATAACCTCAGCAAGAGATAATGGTGTTCAAAAATGACAGTTGGGGATTTTAATACCCCACTGTCAATAATTGATAGAACAATTAGAAAATCAAAAAGCAGGGCACCTGGGTAGCTCAGTTGGTTGGCGTCTGACTTCAGCTCAGGTCATGATCTCACTGTTCGTGAGTTCGAGCCCCACGTCAGGCTGTGTGCTGACAGCTCAGAGCCTGGAGCTTGCTTCGGATTCTGTGTCTCCCTCTTTCTCTATCCCTCCCCACCTCTCTTTCTCCCCCACCCCTCTCCGTCTTCTCTCTCAGTAATAAATAAACATTAAAAAAGAAAAGAAAAGAAGCCAAGCATATAGAAAATGTAAAGAACACTTTACCGCACTGGTATTTATAAAACATTCCCAATGACCCAATGACATCAGAATAGACATTCTTTTCAAACACACATGGAACATTCTCCAGAACAGACCATGTGTTAGGTCATAAAACAAGTTTCAATAAATTTAAAAGGTATGAAATCATACAAAGTGTGTTCTCTAACTACAATGCAATTAAATTAGAAATTTGAGGAATTACCGAATACTTGGAAATTAAAGAAAATACTTCTTAATAACCCACTGTCAACCAAAAACACCAGAAGGCAATGTTTTAAATATTTTCAGCTGAATGAAACTGAAGTCAACAGATAAAGATTTATGGGATGCAGCTAAAGCAGTGATTACAGGGAAATATATAGCTATAAATGCCTACATTGTAACAGAATAAAGATCCTCAATCGATTACTTAAACATACACCATAAGAAACTAGAAATAAAGGAGTTAATTAAATCCAAAGAGTTAGAAAACAATGAAGTAGAAAACTGAAAAATAATAGAGAAAATCAATGAAACAAAAAATCTGTTCTTGGAAAAGATCAACAAAGTTGATAAATCTCTAGCTAGACTGATTAAGAAATAGAAAGAGAAGACAGGAGTTCTCAAAATCAGAAAAAAAAGGGGCAATTTTTACTACCATCCCCACAAAAAAAAAAAAAAAAAGGATTATGAGTAAATATTACGAACTACTTTGTATCACGTCAGACAACTTCTGTGAAGTGGACAAATTTCTAAAAAGACACAAATTACCTAAACTAACTCAAGAAGGAATAGAAAATGTAAATAGAATATTAAGTAAAAAATTGAATTAGTAATTTTAAATCTTCCCACAATGACAAAGCCAGGCCCAAATGGATTCGTTGGTGAATTCTACCAAATATTTTTAAAAAGAAATATTTTAAAAAGAAATAATTGTAATTATTTACAAGCACTGGAAAACAGAGGATAGGAAACACTTCCAAACTTATGCTATGAGCTCAGTTTACCCTGATATAAAAGTCAGGCAAAGATATTTTAAGGAAAGAAACCCATAGACCGGTATCCCTCATGAAAACAGACACAAAAGTCTTTAGGATTTTGACAAAGTTAAGTCCAGGAGCATATAAAAAGAATTTTTATGCCATCACCAAGTGGAATTTTTATAAGGTTGGTTTAGCATTCAAAGAGCAATTAATGCAATACACATATTAGTAGAATAAAGGACAAACATATGATCAACGCTGTAGGTGAAGAAAAAGCAATAGGTCAACATATTGATAAAAACAATACTTGTACTTCTTTTTCCACCATGGACTGTTAACTGCAGATCATTGTTCCTTCGGAAATTCTGGGAAAATATAAGGAGAACATTCACACTCATGTGCCACGAAGACCCTTGGCATGAAGGCCCCCAACTCTATTGCTGAGGTCCTTGGGCCTGAAACTGGTAAGCTATCAGTTGAAATGCAGTGAGTTCTCCTTGGACGATAATATTAGTCTCTTGGGGTACCTGGGTGGCTCAGTTGGTTAAGCATCCAACTTCTGCTTGGGTCATGATCTTGTGGTTTGTGAGTTTGGGCCCCGTGTGGGGCTCTGTGCTGATGCAGAGCCTGGAGCCTGCTGTGGATTCTAGGTCTCCCTCTCTCTCTCTGACCCTCCCTGGCTCACACGTTCTCTCTCTCTCAAAAATAAATAAGGTCAGAGGATGGCTCTAATTGGAGGATATGAAGTGGTGTTTGCAGGAGGAAGACTCCAGAGTCCTCTGAAAAAGGGAGTGAGGAAAGTCACATTACGTTTTATAAATCATTACAGTCTGTCCAAGGGCATGTTGCTCACAGCCAGTCCTTAGGTAGGCTCCCAAGTCCCTGGGGCCTTACATGATTTGCCCCCCATGATATCTCCAGCCTCATCCCTTAATACTTTCCCCCTCTCTCTGCTCCAGCCACATCCTTCTCCCAGCCTACCAGACGTGCCCTGCGTCAGGGCATCTGCACTGGCTCTTTCCCCTCCTTGGAGTGTTCTTCCCCCAAATATCCATATGATAAACTCTCTCACTTTCTTCAGGATTTTACTCACAAACCACCATTTCAGGGAGACCTTCTCCACTGACCTTTTTTTAAAATTGCACCCCTTTAACCCCGCCAATCTCCCTTCCCTGCTTTCTTTTCTCTATACTATTTATTACCACCTGACATACTATGTATGCATTTTCCCTTTTTATCTTTGTAATTGTCTATGTTTCATTGATAATCTATCTAGAGACTGTCTTTAGAATCCGAAAGAACATATTCCTATATTCTCAACCCTTTAGAATATAAGTTCCATGAGGGCAGATATTTTTGGTGTTTATTCACAGCTGTTCACCCAGAGTCTGTGACAGTATCTGTCATTTAGCAGGCCAGCGGTAAATATCTGTTGCATGAATGAACAGCTGACAACCAGAGAACAGGAAAAGCAGTAGAGCTCAAGCCAGGACACCCAGAGCGTAGCTCTAGAGACCCCTTAACCTGAATCCCTTTCTATACCCAGGGAGCTCTGTCCCCTCACACCCCTATGCCCACCCCGTCAGCAATACCCCATGGCGTTTCACACCAGTGTGTTTCAGTAAGCAACTCCGATCCTTTGGAGCCCAGACCATATTTTCACCCTATCTTAATATCTTGCTAAAGCTCAATCTTAAAACCAGTCGGTCAAGAACGCCTCCTGGGAATCACACCATTCACTCAGCTCCTGCTATTCTAAAATTGCTTTTTTTTTTTTTTTTTGGTCTTTAGAATCGTGCTCTGTTCTTTTGCATTTCCGACTGAAAGAAGGGACTGTCTCTCACTTGCTGTCTCGTAAGAATCCAGCCACCAAAAGCATGACCAAAATATTTTTTAAACACATGTTTTAGTGGGAGAATGGTTTCCTTGTGTCCCTATTGCACTCGGACGCTCCACCCGACTCCCCGTGGATGTGGTGTTTACAGCGGCACCGGCCTGACAGTTCGCTGTAACAGCTCCGATTTAGATCCAAGGCCTGCTGGGGGACCACCTACAATGTCAGGCTCTTTGTCTTACCCACAGACTCCCAGACTGTGGAAAAATTTTTGGAGACTGGTTTCCCATTAATTTTTTTTTAAAGGCAAGAAAAAGAAAAATAGAACAATCCTAATGTAAAACCCGACATTTCTGTCCTGTCAGCAGCATGTAGCTTTTTATCTTCTTCATTTATCGCATATGCTGCCCACTCCACCCCCCAACCCGTTCATTTTTCTGCTTGCTTGTTTGTAGTTAGTTTCCAGTCCCAAATGTTGGAGTTGGATTCTACATTTCATTTATTAGTGTCACTGCAGAAGCCGCACGTTTTCCTGAGCTCATTCATCATGCCTCCTCCTCTCTCAGCCTCACGTTAAATATGCAAGGTCTCATTACAGTCATAGCTGTCGTGGTCTGCGGGAGGAAATAAAGGAAAGATTGCAGGAATACAACGTTACGACAGTCTGCCTTGGAATTAGCCATTCATTTTCCATGCAGCCAGAAAATTTGTGGTAAGTCACTAACGAATTTGTGAAGGTCACCATGGAGGTGCTTCCAAAAATGCTGAGATACAAAACTCTCTACCTTCAAGGGATTCCTCAGCAAGCGGCGGACATCAGAGAGATATGAAAGAAATAGGTAGCAGGTGACAGGTACCTGAGTGAGTTGGGGCTTCAAAAGAGTGCAAGATCACTTCAGCTGGAATAGTCAGAGGAGGTCTCATGGAGACGGTGGCTTGGTGGTGGCATTTGAACTGGGACTTGAAGGATGAGTAAGGTTTTTAAAAACAGAGAAAGGAAGGCAGAGGAGAAAGAATTTTAAGGGGAGGAAGCAGTATGAACGAAACCATGGAAGCAAAAGAACTTAGCTTGTATTTGAGGATGATAAAGTTAATTTGTATATGGGGACCTACAAAATGGAAGCCACCCTGGGACTCTGCCCACGTCCCAAATCTAAACCCAGGTCAGCCTGCTCTTATGGGAAATACCTGTCAAGGAAACCTAACATACTCCAATCACCATCCTACGACTCAGCTTTAGCTAGCTTACTTTACCCTAGAAAATCAGACCTGGTAGCCTTATCAGGGAATTCCCCAAATCCTAGTCAATCATGCCCTATTTCCGAGTTGCTTCTTCTAAAGCTCTATAATGCTCACTCTTGCCCACAATCCCTTGGAAAGAGTCTCCACTGCTTGTGAGGCACTGCACTGCCCCAATCTGTGGACTGTCTTCTCTTGAATAAAGGACATCAAACTCATTCCTAAATTGTTTTTCTTTTGTCATTTGACAAGGACAGGACATCTTCAAGTCCCAGAGGCTCCTTCATTTGAAGCACCCAGAAAACAGAGGAACAGCATGATTTTCAAGTCTTACCCAGAAACTCTGCAGGAGTGTTCTTCCCAATTCTGTCAGTAGGACTAGCTCCTTCTCATCCTTCAACTCTGAGATTCTATGTCACCTCCTCAAAAATGACCTTCTCTGACCACCACATGTACAAATTGGACTCCTTCCTGACAATGTTACCTCCTTCAGTGCCCCTTCTTTTAAGTGGTAACATGTATCATAGTTTATAGTCATTATGTTGATACATTTACTTGTCTGTCTCTAACAGTTGCCTCTAAAGTTTCTTTTTTTTTTTTTAAAGCTTATTTTTTAAAGAGAGAGAGTGAGCAGGGGAGGGGCAGAGAGAAAGGGAGGACAGAGGATCTGAAAGGGGGCTCAAACTCACGAACTGCAAGATCATGACCTGAGCCAAAGTCAGACACTTAACTGACTGAGCCACCCACGTGCCCCCTGCAACTAAAGTTTCTGAGGGCAGAAACCATATCTGTTTGCTCAGTGCCTGAAAAATAGTAGGAGCTTAATTAATTTTCAGTGGTTGAATGAATGAGGAGACAAGGCTGCAATTAAGATTTTCAAGATCCCTGGGTACTTTTGCTTTCATTGGCTCCTTCTTCCATAGGATATATTTCAAATTATGTTTTATAACTATGTTGGTATACATATGAACATAATCCAAGGTGGAAAATATTTTTTGTTCTGATTTGAAATAAATTAAACATTTTATGGACCCCAAAAGCACTGTGGGCCCTAGGCATTGTGCCTCCTGTTCCTAATGGATAAGTCAACCCTGTGAATAGCAAAACGTTTTTAAAGATTATTAGGTAGCAAGGCTAGACAAATAATATGGAATAAGATTATGGAAGGTCTTGTACATCTTACTTTGAATATTATGCATTTGAACATTAGAAGGTGTGATATTGTAATTTATAATAGGAAATATATATTTGGTCTTCCTCTGTGTTTCTGGCACAGATTTCCTGAAACCCTTGGAATTTCCTTAGTGATGGATGTGATAATGGTGCTTTTGTTATGCTAATGAGGTAACTTTTGGAAAGCCCTAGGTATCCAAAGGATAGAAGGGGTTGCCAGAAGAGGCGACCACAAGATTAGAAGGCTGAAAGTTTCAGTCCCATTTTGACCTCCTCCAGAGAGGGGAGAGGGGCCAGAGATTGAGTTCAACTGCCAATGGCCAATGATTTAATCAGTCAGGCCTATATAATGAAGTGTCATAAAAAATGGAAAGGATGGGGTTCTGAGATAGGTTGATGAACCAGCACACTTCCAAGTGCCAGTGGCTGGCCCCAAACTCCACAAGGACAGAGGCTCCTTTGTTTGGGACCTTGCGCTTTGAATCTTTTCATCTGGCTGTTGATTGGTATCCTTTTTTAACTTTTTAATTTTTTTTACCGTTTACTCACTTCTGAGAGACAGAGACAGAACATGAGTGGGGGAGGGGCAAAGAGAGAATTCCAAGGAGGCTCCAGGCTCCAAGCTGCAGCACAGAGCTTGATGTGGGGCTCAGACTCAAGGAACATGAGATCATGACCTGAGCAGAAGTCAGACGCTTAACCAACTGAGCCACCCAGGCGCCCCTGATTGGTATCCTTTAATATCCTTTGTAGTTAAAGTGGTGAACTAGTGAGTAAACTGGTTTTGTGAGTTCTGTAAGCTGTTCCAGCAAATTAATCAAACCAAGTTGGGAGTCATGGGGACCTCTGATGTATAGCCAGTCTGTGAGAAGTTTAGATGACAACCTGGACTTGCAACTGGCATCTGAAGTGGGGGACAGTCTTGAGGGACTGCGTCCTCAACCTGTGGAATCTGACGCTATCTCTGGATGGACAGTGTCAGAAATGAGTTGAATTAGAGGACACCCAGCTGGTGTCAGAGAATTGGTGGTGTGAGTAAGAACTCCGCTGCCCCCTACACACACACCCACACACACCAACCCCTCCCCACACACACACACACACACTGGAACTGAGTGCAAAGCTTTTTAGTAGGCAATAAAAATCATGAGAGATTCTGAGCTAAAGAATAATATGGTTTCAATATCCCAGCGCCACTGTAAGAAAAAGCCATAGGATGAACAAAGGAAGAAGACATTAATCAGGAAGGTTCCAGAATGTGGTCCAGACACCGGGAGGTGAAAAGGGATCTGGACTGTGGTACTGATAGTGATGGCAGTATTGGAAGAATAAAAGCAGAGCTGGGAGAACCTGTGACTGTTTCTCATAGCCCACTAGGGAGGGTACGTTCAAAGATGGCTGTGGTTCTGGGTCTAGACTGAGAGAATGGTGTGATCGTGAACAGAAACAGTGTCATCCAGAGAAGAGGGACTTGGTGGGGAACATGATGGATTTGGTTTGGGACACGTTTTGGGGATGGGATGCTGGCAGAGCCACCAAATGGAACTTAACAGTCAGACAGAAATGTGGGTCTGGAACTCGGGAGCTTCAAATTTTTAAACAACCTTCAGCCAACTTCAACATTATTAAAATCATAGTATATGAATAATGAAATCAGAAGAGAGCACTTCTAACCAACCATTCAAGTACTACCTCCTCTCTGGGCTGGCTGAATTGTCCTAGTAACTAGGGACGGTTAAGGGGGTCCCTTGAGTTCCCTGCCTCTTTGTTTTTCTTAGGCAAAGACATGAAAGAAATTCCAGTGAATTCTATTATAACAGAGCAAATCCAGTGAGTTCACCCTTACTCTAAATTGACTCTCACCAAATGAGCTAACTGACCATAGATGGTTAGCATTATACTTTTAATTAGAAGAGGCTTAAAACTCCTATTTCTATAAACCTGATAGGCAAGTATGAGGCCTGCAGCATTTCAATTAGGAGCCTGCCAAGGAAAAAGTTGGTTGGGAGAAAGGCAACTTCTTCATGAGAGGCTGGGCCCTATGA
The DNA here is from genome assembly GCF_023721935.1 of Panthera uncia. Classification (NCBI taxonomy): domain Eukaryota; kingdom Metazoa; phylum Chordata; class Mammalia; order Carnivora; family Felidae; genus Panthera; species Panthera uncia. The sequence continues at coordinate 23,458,652 of NC_064813.1, forward strand.
ACAAAGCCGGAACTATGGGAGCTTCCTGGTCCCCAGTCTCAAAGTCTGCATCCGGTGAAACAGATTCTAGGGCAAGCAATTTCACCCAACCTCTATTCCTACCTGGCATGAATTTTTAAAAAAATTTTTTAATGTTGATTTATTTTTGAGAAAGACAGAGTGTGAGTGGGGGAGGGGCAGAGAGAGGGAGACCAGAATCTGAAGCAGGCTCCAGGCTCTGAGTTGTCTGCACAGAGCCTGATGTGGGGCTTGAATCCACGAACCGGTGAGATCATGACCTGAGCTGAAGTTGGCCACTTAACCGACTGATCCACCCAGGTGCCCCTGGGCTGGCATGACTTTTTAATGTTAGAATCAAGCAGTAGGAGTAATGGCTCTCCCTCTGGATGGGATTTGAGCAATCTATCCCTTTCCTGGAAAGTTCTTCTGAGATATTAACATTTTTACATCCTACCATGAAACCGGGTGCCAGTGTCTTCTCAAGTAATCTGTGCCTCTGTCATCCTATTTGTAGAGTGGAGGAAATATTGTATATCTCAGGGGACCGTGGTGAGGGTTCACGGAGTTACTTTATGTAGCACTTTATGTCTTATGGTAATTTATGTATAGAAGACTGCCTGGTTGATAGTAAGTGGTCAATAAATGCTTTTTAACTTTTAGCACACTAGCTCTCTTCTCTTCCTCTACATTTCCCCCCTAAAAATAGAAATTGTATGTATCTGCATCAAAGTTACTTAAGAGTTTGCTTGAAGGCAGAATCCTGGCTACCACCTAAGACCAAGGAAATCCTGACCCCCTAGGAATGGATCCCAGAAATCTGCCTTTGAACAAATTTTCTAAGAGATTTTAGTCTCCCTGAAGTTTGAGACCCACTAGTCTGCTGGGTTTACAAGAAGTACAGATGAAATTTCTGCCTTGGCCTCCATGTCCTGATCAGTGACGGAACATATTCCATCATCTAGAAACCCAAGACCTGAGATGTGCTGATTGCTCAAGGCGTGGAGGCTGGGTCGGAACAAGGCCAACAAGACCGCTCTGAAGAATACCCGATTCCTGCTCCACCCCTCAGTCTTGTTCTAGAACTCGACCTCATGATCTAGATCTGGTATGATCCATTCCCAACCTGCGGCCACTGGAGGAAGCCTCCCATGCCCATCAGTTTTCCAAGAAGGAGGTCTGCTTAGAGACCCTGGTGATGCTTTGAATACATCTGTCATCACATCAGTCAAGTCATATACACAACACACATGACCCCAGCTGCCTCCTGGCTGGGTATTCTCTGATTCCCTGGCACTTCAGGGTATGAGATGATTAATTTTGAATCACAAGCTCACTGGATGTGACATTCAAATTTGACCCCACTGAGCCACCTTACCCCACAGCAGCTATTGCGTGCCTCACATTTTAAATATGAGAATCTTGCCACATCATCAGAGCAATCACAATACACATTAATAAGTCCTTCTATTTCTATAGGACTTTACGGTTGGTTATCAGAGAACTTTCACAGCCATCACCTAGCATGACCTCACATTGGGAGTTAGAAAAAAATAGGAGCCCATGCTGCTTCATTGAAAGTGGAATCACAAGGAGGCTTGAGCGACTTACTTAAATTCACCTAACAGGTGAATTTGGAGGCTAACATGGAGGTGACACCCATGCTCCGGAACCCCTGGCATGGGTTTGTCTTGTTACTGCACACTGCCTCCAGTCACTGTAGCCCCAAGGGCAGAGAGGAGGTGAAGGGCACTAGCTTTGGGGTCACACTTTGAATCCTGAGTCCATCATTCATTAGCTGTGTGACTTTGAGAAAATCTACCTCGCAGAGGTGAGATGAGGGCAAAATGTAAAGCACCGTGCTTGGCACACAGTGAACGCTCCATAGCTGTTTTGTGCCATTATTACTAACAGTAGGTATCACTGACAGTCAGTGATGGTGGTTCTGATCAAAAAGGCTATGATTTTGTCTTCTCCTATGCACCCTTTTTGGGTAAGAGGACAAAATAGTTATTATATTCCATTTTTGTCTTTTTGTTTTGTTTTCTTTTAATAAAATAGAGAAACCTTTTGGGACTTATTCTCCAGTTTTCAAAAACTCTAGACTGAATCATTATTATGTGGTGTTATGTTTGACTCAGGGAATAGAACTTTTTTTCCCAGAGGACAGAGTGCTATATTCTATCCCAAATCAAATGAGTTCAGCTACTCTGTTTTGTTCCGTTAACTTTTTGACTAATGTTAAAAGCAAATGCTTAAGAGATACACTGGATCAAACGAGCGGGTGAGCCATGATCAGGCAAGAAAAAGATGTTTGTTGTCTGAATTTCCCTGATAATGTGCTCGATTTGGTTTAGTTGGTCCCTGACCAATTTCTAAACAACATCTAGAAATTCTGAATGAAATATTAAAGAAAGAAATTAAAAGGTTGATACTCAGGGAACCATCTGCCTTAGATGATAGAATTATCACTTTGAGTGAATTACATTCAGAGAGATTTTAGGTCTCTTCTCACAATCACTTCCTGCTAACAAGTCAAGTCATTGCCATACCTTGCATTTTATTCCACATACAGCGTTCCCCAGGAACTTAACAGTCCCTTGGGGGAGATTGCAAAGTGAGAGAGGTGAATGAACTACCTGTCAGGCTAACGGCCATGGAGGTTCTGAGTGTAGAGCAAACCCCCAACACAGGTGCCATCCTAGAGGATAAAACACATTAAGGCAAGAGCTGGTACTCTCCGTCTTTCTAATGAGGATGACCCTCTTCCTGCCTGCCCCTGCCCCTCCCGTGCAACTCCCTGAGGCGGCTGGTACCCAGGGAATTTGCTCACATCCAGACAAATAAAGCATGAGAAAACAAGACCGTGAGCATCAGAGCAGCCATCTGACATGCAGAGAAGTGACCCATGAGGGAATGTAACCCAAGAAAATAACTCAGAAGAAAACAAAAAGATTCCCAGCAGCACTATTTTTAAGGGTGGGGGTGGGGAGATCTATACAGAACTAAAAACCACACCAGTGTGTGGAAGGGCCCAAAATGTCCTGATGGAAAGCGTGATGGAACACTATACAGCCATTACGCATAACAAGTTTATGGACTACAAACATGTAGAAATGTTTATGTAGAATAGTACAGAGTGGAAAGCCACAACTAACAATGTCAAAATTAATTTATGTGACTGCATCTAAGTGCTGAACACTGCTATAAAAAAAAAAAATCTCCCAACCAAGAGATTAGAATCTTTATGAGTTTATCTTATCTCAAGTTAAATGGATCACACAACTATATTACCACATTTCTCTAGTGAGTTCATTTTCCCAGTCTTGTAACTGCTCTGTCCTTTCTCCACTAGGGCTCAAACTTCGCAGCTCTCTGACAACAGAATCCTAGGAGGCATCTGCTACCCTTGCTCTGCCTGCACGAATTTGGCGACACGATCCTTCTTTCCTGGGTTCCAGCCACGTGGGCCTCTCGGTCTTTGAATTTACCAAATGCTCTGCTTTCTCAAGGGCTTCCCCCATACTCTTTCTGCTGCCTTGAAGTCCCTTGCCTCAAGTCAGTCAACTCAACTGAGTCTCATATTTAGGTACTTCCACTATTAGCCTCGCTCATGGCCATACGCACTTTTTCTTCACAGCACCTAGCGCGCTTTGTAATTTTAAATGCATTTGCATAATTATTGGTTTACAGTGTCCCCCTCTCCTAAATAGACTGTAAGCTCCATGAGGAATAGTAATCTGAGCTGTTCATGATCTGATATCTACCTAGTATACACCACAGCACTGGGCCTAGATTCCTTGTCTCATAAAACTGTGCTGAATGAATGAAGAGGTGGATGAATGGATGAATGAAGTGATATGAATATAATGTAATATTCAGGAGGCTTTATTTTTTTCCACAAAAATATACCATGTGGTGTAGACTACTAAATAATACCTTGCTCTCATTTGAGTAGTGTTTTCTATTTTTCAAAGCATTTTCCCATACAATAATAAGTTTTTTGATTCACATAAGCCTATGAGGTAGACATTATTCCAGTTCCACATTTGAGAACATAGAGGTTCTGAGAAATTAAGTAACTGCCCCAAGCTGAACTGTGTGGTACAAAGAGGTCTGGGATCCAGACCTGCTAGATTCAGGCCAAGGGTTTGGACCCTCTGCCTCTATGGCTCTGACTATGTCACTGTGTCTACTGGAAGGTACACTGGGAGCACTGAAGGTGCAGAGGCATTATCTTGATAGGTCCCTGCTGCTCAGGAATGATGGGGGGAGGTGACGGCCCTACGGTCTGGGCAGAGGATCCTGGCTTCACCAGGTGGGGCTGGAGCAGTGAGGCGATGGGCAGCGAGCCTCAGACATGGCTCTCAGCCACTCTTTCACAACGGCCTGCAGTTGTTCAGTGCCTCGTTGCTCGTGTTACTGAGGCAGCATATCCAACTACTGATTAGTGATAATTGCACCGGTGGCTCCATAGTCACTAAGCTCGGACCCCACACAACAGAATGGATTGAGTGTGGGCTAGTTCCTGGGTTGAACACCAAATGACCAGGAGAAGTCGGAGAGAGCCACCACGTATATTTCCACACCGACTGTCACTCTGGCAAAGGCATGACCCTGTTTATTGTATTGTCTTGTCTGAATATTTACAAACTATAAGCTCACAGGGCACAGATGTGGTGCCTAATCCTGAAGGCAGAAAATCCTTCCGTGTGCCATATGCTTTTAGCGCACACTTCATCATTTCAACGTTCACATCCTGTTAAAGCCCTCACTTCCGTTCAGCCTCTGTCTACAGTAGCTTTCCACAAGGAACTTTCCACAAGGAACAGCTGTGCCTGTCGGGAAAACCAAAGCCTCATTTTTCTGTCTTCAGAAGCATCTGAGGACTGTGATACTTGCCACCACTTAACAAGGTGGGGTTGTAAGGGCGGCTGTGTCGAGGCTGGTTATTTCTTCCCTTACAGAGAATTCCAGAATTTCATAATTCTTGCGCTGCCTCTAGGCAAATGGCAGGTGGTACTTGTTGTTGACTGCACAGGACCAAGGCTGAGAGTCATCTCAAACAACAACTAAAACAAATTAGGAGTTGAATGCTCATTGCCTCTCTTAATGCTTTTTGTATTATTAAATTACTAAATTTTTTGCATTATGCTTTTGTATTGCTAAAAGAATGACATAGTTATTATTAATAACATAATTACTTGAGAGGACCCTGTAAGATTAAAGCAACTCCAGTAATGAAAATAGCTACCATTTTTAACACCTTGTCTCTGTTACATTTTTCATTTCTCGCAATAACCCTTTGCAGTAATCAGGAAAATGCTGAGATGCTAAGATAGATGGTAAGATAGACTTACCCAGTAAGTAGTGGAGTTGGAAGTCAGGAGACTGAGTCTGTTCTCAAATGTGTTATTAAGTAGCTGTGTGGCCTTAGGTAAGTCAGTTTACCTCTCTGGGCTTCTGTTGCCTTCCTAGAGAAAGGAAGAGCGAGTTAGACTTACAGATGGTGCAGGTCCCTTCTTGCTCTGAGTGTTTCGTGCTGAATTTTATTGCTCTCTTTCATCAATGATTGATCTAGTTCTTATTTGGAGTCTTTGTTTTTGTTGTTCTTAAGCCGCATAACTTTCTCATCATCCAACTCTCGACTTGTCACGCAGAGATGGTTTCCCTGACCAATCCTGCTGAAATAGCCTGTCCATTCTCCTCCCCTCGTTATTACAAACTCTAAACACCTTAGCATGGTACATACATTTGTCACAAATTGGCCCCCATTTTCTCCTCCAGAACCCAGAAAATGATCAATAAATCTTTGTTGATTGAACTAATGAATGAATATATCCAATGTGTTACAAGTTCTTTTGATTCTGCCACAGAAAACTCTAGTTTTGTGCTGTTCAGTGTGGCTGTTCACATGTGGCTATTTACATTTAAATTAACTAAAATTAAAAGTACAGTTCCTGACTCTCACTAGCCACATTTCAAGTATTCAAGAGCCACATGTGGTTAGTGGCTGGTGTTATGGATAGTGCCAAACAGCAATTCCATCACTGTAGAAAGTTCTATTGGACAGTGCTGGTCTAAATACTGGCCCGTCCTCTCTAACCCTACTGTGATAGTTCACCTGGATTCTTATGTCTCAGCCTCTCAGTTGGGCTGATCGTAGTCTCCCTCCTCGCTAGTCCATTCTCCACTCCGCCTGATTCATTGAGTTCATTTCACGAAGTAGCAGATACTTAGGAAGGACCTTCTACATGCCAAGTCTTCACAGGAGACCGAGTTGCTCACGAGACAGACCTAGTCCTGACTCAATGAACTTCCAGCCTAGAGATCCAGTGTGTGTGTGTCATTCCCATGCTTAAAAACCATTGTTGGGTCCTCTCTACCAAAGCACCTTAGAGCGTTCCCAGAGTGCTGGGCTCTGGAGGGCACGACTGAGAGACTCAACTGTATTCTCAGGAGGGGGCTAACCGAAACAACAGTTCCTGTGTGTGTGTGGAGGGTGTGTGTGTATGTGTGTGATGTGTGTGGTGTGTGTGTGGTGTGTAGTATGTGTGGGGTGTGTGTGTGTGTGTGTGTGTGTGTGTGTGTGTGGCGGGAGGGCCTGGGCCCCGTGGGGTGCACTGGTACCTTCCGGCCCCTGAGGTGCAGGGCTCCTGTTTCAGTTCGCCCTGGTCACCTCTCCCGTACCTTCTGGAGGCGGGCCTCACCCCTACCCTTACTGCTGTCTCCTCTTCTCAGCGAGCCCAGTCACACCCCAGGGCTTTCACACAGACCCTTCCCTCAGTGGGGTTTCCTCCTCGTCCTTTTCACCTGACCAATTCCCATTCGTCCTCCCAGGCCCACTTCTAACGTCCCTTTCTGTGAAGCCTTTCCCAGCCACCCAAGAGGAGTCAGGGGTTCTCCTTCCTGTGCGCCCACAGTGACCTGCTGTTAGGTCTAGTGCAGCACTTACGGTGTTTACCCTACTAGCTGTTTATATACGCCTCCCTCCAGCCGAGCCGCAGTCCTCCAGATGAAGAACTTCTTGTTCATCATGGTGGCTCTGCTGCCTGAAATAGAGGAGGCCCCTCGTAAATGACTGGGGACGGATGATTAATGAACGATGCCTGGAAGAATAAATGAGTGAATACATGTATGAAAATTGTGAAAGTGCCCGGCCTGTCTGCAGTTCCCCAGTGAGACTGCACTGGTTCTAGAACTTCTAAATGGAATAAAAAGACCATAACTGTCTACTTACTCTTATCAAAGAGAAGATGTTAATTTTCTTAACATTCTTATTTTCAACCTACTCTAAATGTCTCTTTGCCCTTTTTTCCCCCATAGGCTAGATTTTTTAAAAATTTTCTGACCCCTTGTCTCCTCAAGGATCAAATGCTTCCTTTCTAAAGGCATGTATCCCAGCATGTCCTTTCTTCTTTTTAATTATTATTTTTTAATTTTCTTAATGCTTATTTATTCTTGAGAGATAGAGACAGAGCAGGGGAGGGGCAAAGAGAGGAGGAGACACAGAATCTGAAGCAGGCTCTGGGCTCCGAGCTCTCAGCACAGAGCCTGACGTGGGACTCGAACTCAAAAACCATGAGGTCGTGACCTGAGCAGAAGTCGGACGCCCAACCCACTGAGCCACCCAGGAGCCCCCGCATGTTCTTTCTTCCGATTGGAGACTGCGCTGCCGGGCTCCTCCTCACCCGCAGGGTCAGGACTCCTGTCAAAACTGCTGTACACACAATATACAATTTCTTCAATAAACATTGTTACACCACTAGGTGAGTGTTTCAGAAACTAATCAGAAACAGGCCTAACATTTCTTAATTTTTCCAAACCCTTAAAAACATAATCAAGGGGGTGCCTGGGTGGCTCAGTCGTTTAAGTGAATGACTCTTGGTTTGGGCTCAGATCATGATCTCACCGTTCGTGAGCTCAAGCCCTGCATCTGGCTCCACAGCTGGCAGCACGGAGCCTGCTTAGGATTCTCTCTCTCTGCCTCTTCCCTACTCATGCTGTCTCCGTCTCTCTCAAAATGAATAAATAAACTTAAAAAAAAAAAAAAAACATTGGGGCACCTGGGTGACTCAGTCGATTAAGCGTCGGACTTTGGCTCAGGTCATGATCTTGAGGTTTGTGAGTTTGAGTCCCACCCCAGGCTCTGTGCTGACCGCTCAGAGCCTGGAGCCTGCTTTAGATTCTATGTGTCTCTCTCTGCCCCTCCCCTGCTCTCTCTTTCTCTCTTTCTCAAAAAGGAATAAACATTAAAAAAACAAACATACAAACAAACAAAACTCCACAATCAAACCCAAGAGAGTTCCACAGAGGTTCCCTTCCAGGTGCCCTGGGTGTGACCCTTGATTCACCCAACCGCTTTATTTCTTCAGAGGAAGGGAAAAGGCGTCCCCTAAAGCCCCTCAGCAAGCCAGTTCATCAAATGAAATATTGATTAACCCATTCAACTACCTCACAGACTTTCTGAGATTCAAATAGCTTTTCCTGCTATTTCAGGATATTTTAAGTAAGCGGATTAACCTCCCTCACATCTGCTTCTCCAGATGATTCTGCAGACACATCATCCTAAGAAGGGAACCTGTCTTTACCAAAAGTATACAGACCTGGCTTTCTTGCTTTCCCCAGGGGTTTGAGCTCCATGCCTTTTATTATAGACTGGGGAAGAAAAATTAGGTTGGGATGCATCTCTAATCACCATTCCTCAGAGTTTCTTCTGTTAAATTTGCTACTGTCAATTACACAAGGAAAAAATTTCATCATTAGAAAATCCTAGTTGCTAAATTCTTTTTTAGTAACTTAATCAGCAATACTCAGAGGCTAAGCTGCATCTAGCCCTTGCTGTATCCAAGATTTTGTTACAATTCCTAGACTTGTTAGATTATTTTCTGGTAAGCTCCTGTTCTGATTTTAGAAATGATTCAGTAATGTGCATAGCTGTGACCAAGTCTACATAAAAGGTGTCAGATATGCGTGCGTGCATGTGTGTGTGTGATATCCTCAGGGTTTCAGTAGATATTAAACCACAACCAGGTAAGGGAGCTTTTGTAAAAAATAAAAGCTTGCCAGAGACTCAGGACTTCCCAACTTTTGAGGTCTCTTCTTTTATGACTCCATAGTAACTGTTTGTGTGGCTCATGTGACAGCAAGCGTGAAATGATTAAATATAATCCATCCCTGGGCTGTTGCACTTTAGGTGAGTATTGAATGGCTGTGGTTGTCTTAGTCTGTTGGAATTGCTCTAACAGCATACCATAGACTGGATGGCTTATAAACAACAGAAATGTATTTTTTCACTGTTCCGGAGGCTGGGAGTCTGAGACCAGGGTGCAAGCATGGTCAGGTCCTGCTCTGGGATGCAGATTTCTCCTCATGGTGGAAAAAGCAGAGAGAGGAAGCAAGCTCTCTCATGATTTTCAAGGGTTCCATCCTTTTCAAGGGATCCTATCTCATTCTCATTGCCTCCAAAAGGCCTCATCTCCTAACACCATCACATCGAAGGGTAGGGTTTCAACATATGAATTTGTCTGTGACAGTGGTTGGCTACCCAAGAAGTCTTTCCCCTCCTTCTTTACACACAAAGTCCACTTCCAGTAAAGAGACCAGTGACTCTCCCAGTTGCATTACAGGCAGCATAGGCAGTGACCCTATCCTGACCCATAGTATTAAAGGAAAACTTGCTAGAGGTGGGGTATATATTCTGGAAAAGATTTCCCTCTATTTTATTTTTTTTTGAAAAGAGAGAACTCTAATGGGATGAGCTTTCTCCCTGTCTTTCTTTGGATTTGTAGTATGAAGACAAAGAATGACAGATAAGTCAATCTGGAATCCTGACAACCTTGTTACTGTATTAATTATGCCTAGAAACAGCTCCCTGTTTAAGCCAGTAGTTAGTTAGATATTCTGTTTACCATATCAGATGATTCGATGGATTGTGGTGTTACAAAGACAGTTTATGTCTATGTCTTTGTAACATTGCAGGAAATCCATATTCAGTTGTAGTTTACTCTTCCCTTCACAAGCAAAGAGGTATTTATTCTTTTTTTTCTCATTACACGGAAGGCCAAAGAAAGAATACAAGGAGCAGGGCACCAAGACATAAAGAACATCAAGTGGTGAGTCTGGAAAATCACAGGACCATCAGCAAATAGGCTGGCAACTCAACAAAGTGAATAGCCAGTATTTTGCCATGCATTAGAACAAATCAAGTTCTCCTTCATGACTTAGAAAGGTTGTGTATAAAAGGAAGATCGGATAAGAGCATAAACAAAGACCAAAGACCCTGAAGATGGTAAGAGTCCAGAAGCAAGAAAGCAATTGCCCAGGGGAGAGAGACCACAGTGGGATGCTAACTGTAGGCGAAGAAGGGGATCAATGGAATCCAGAAAAAGAGAAACTTGAGGTCTACATCAGACCACTGCCTTCTCTCAACTAAGCTCAGTAATTACTGGGTTTCGGTAATTCTCAACTAAATTTTTACTTTTCTTGTAAAGACCCAAGGTAAAGTGCTCCTCAGCATATTGCTGTAAATAGATACCGGATATGTGTGGGTCTGCTTTGATTGTTGAAATAAAGATTCTGGTGCTCTTTCGTCAGAGTTTTCTATCAAGGTGAACACCTTTTGGGGGTATTGCAATTTAGATGTTTATTAAGCACTTGTGTTAGCTGGTGGTACAATAGCTACCTCCAGAGATGATTAAACAGGCACAGCCAGGGAAGGGAAGATGGCTCCATCTGTCCACTAACGATGCCGGCAGTCCTGAGAGAGCTCCAGGCATAAGGCAATATGCCACATCCCAGTTATGGGTATCCCGTGGTGGTTTTAACAGGAACCAAGGTGCTATCCTAGTCAGCTGGCCTCTAAGAATGGGACTCCTTGACCTGAGGCAACTAGAATTAAACCACTTCTCCAGAAAAGAAAAAGTGGATTCTTCGATATGGCCTACCCCCTTTCCTCACATTCATATGCCAGTTTTTTTTTTTTAAGAGAACCTCGAGTTCCTAACAGGAAATGGATCCAATGCTTTGTAAAAATTCATGTGAAAACAAAACAAAACAAAACAAAACAAAACAAAACAGACGGAAAAAAAAAAAACCCTCAGAGCTGTGAATGAATGCGTACAAATGTCCTCATAAACTGAAGCCCATGTGAAATATGGCTGATCCAACCCATCGGGGAATAGTGAGTCTTCCCACAAGGCCCAGCTTGCTTTCGAGCTAAAGATGGAACTAGAAACTCCAATTTATATCATCTGATTCTGATCAAGGGCAGAGTCTTTTGGCCATTCTCTCAGCATTCAAAGACTGTGGTATTATTCCCCCGATAGCACACAAATGCTCCATGAGTCGCAGAGTCCCAGTGGGGATGTAAGCCTCTGGTGAAAATGGGAATTTCCATGGAAAATGTGACACAAACACTACCTTTCGGATCTCGAATGAATCAGGTTTTACACCAGAAAGACTTTTCCCATTAAAACTGTACTTTGGGGAAGTGGCTTTCAAAGGGCTTCTGGGCTTCCTGTTGGTCCTCCAGGGCTTTCCTGGGGCCCCATGAGCTGTTCTGTTCTGTTCTGTTCTGTTCAAGTTTAAAAAGGGGAACAATGCCGAACAGTGGGAAGAGTGTGGGCTGCGGAGTCCGATCTGGGTTGAAATTGGAGGCTGCTGCTTCCTCATTGTATGATATTTTACTGGACAAATTAACTGGACAAATTAACCAGTTTCTCTGAGCTCCTACCATATACAGTTGATATGAGACAATATACGTAATGTATTTAAGGCAACACAAAGGATCAGAGTGTTAAAGCAGACTCATAAAAATAGAGACCTTGACCAGCATCAAGCTTTACTAATAATTTCAATGAAGTAAACAATCACAAAGCCCAGGTAAAGCAGCCAGGGGCCCAGGACTCATGCAAATCTTCAGGCCTTTCATGCCACATCAAGATACTCTGTTACCCAGATCAACAGAAAACCTTTAAGCCATGTACGTGGCCACATCACCTATACAGAAAAGAGCCATCATCAAGTATCTTCACATTATACTCAGATAGTTGCATAACTCATGTTACCTTTTCCCAGGACCCATGCTCGTTACATCCATAGATTCCAGGTTTGCCACACATGAGCAACCCAGGCAGGACAGGTACCTCCTTCCAAAAGCATTTCATAGATAAGAACCTGCGCTAGCCATATATCATTAGTGTGTTTACATGAAGATTTGACTGTTACCTTCCTTCTTCCTTTCCCATAGGCCTCCCCCTGCTAAAGAGAGAGGAAGGATCGCAGGCTTATTGCTAAACATTTCCTGCCCAGCACCTAACCCCAGACTGGAACGTGAAAGGTAGTAGCTTTTATCATATTATTTAAAATAATAACTATAATATGGTTATGTCTCTACTTCCATTTCTGCCTGACTTTCCAGGTCCTGCATAATTCAGCCTATTTCCTGCTACCACGCATCTTAGGCTTCCCTTCCCCAGCTGGTGCAATTCTCATCTCAGCCTTTTCTCCTCTTGTTCTATTCCACTGTCCTCCCCATTTCTCAAGGACAGTCATGGGCCCCTCCCTCCTGGAAAACCTCCATGTCCACTTCTGTCCTCTGGTTTTGCCCTTTCTACCATCTATAATCCATGTTCTAACACTGAACCTGGAGCATCTTATATCACACTGTTCCTTACTTTTGCATGTGTGACAGTGTTCTTTCTCCAAATAGATTATAAATCCCATTAGGGCTGAGAACTCTGACTAACTTCATCTGAGTCACTTATCCCAGGAAGCATTCCTTGATCTACCTTCCCAGCAGACATGGTCTCCCTGGCACTGACCTCATCAGCACCCCACTTACCATATTACGATGTTATCATAACTTCTTATAATTTCTGATTTCATTGTTGCCTCTCTTTATGAGCAACAAGCTCCAGGAAGACAGGGTCATGCCTCTCTTGCTCATGCTTATATCCCTAGTGCTTTATATAATACCTGCCAAGGAGTAGATAATTAGTAAATATTTTTTAGAGAAACAGATTTTCCAGTAGTACAACTAATAGAGCAAGGAGCCTGTTAATTTAGACACTGAACACATTGAACATCTATGTTGGGTACTCGGAATGCACAGGTGAACATGATTTCCATCACCTGATCTCTGGACTGAGCAAGTTTGAGTGAACTTCTTTACTACCACTATCTGGGGTGTCCACATATGTACAAAATAGCTATGCAGATAGAATCAAAACCAGATCCCACCAGTTAAGCCCGATGAATGAGTGGGATGAAAGGAAGAAACCAAAGACATGTATTTCTGAAGGGGTACAGGTGCTTTCCTGAAGTCTTCCTGCTCCTGCTGGCCCTTCTTCCTCCCCAAATGGCCTTTAAATAAGATTCACCATTGACCCCAGTCCATTTGAAAATCCCATAGCAATCCTTAAATTCAGCTTTAATTAGTAGCTAGTAGATCTCTCTCTTGCCCCTCACTTCCCTGTTCCTTATGAGCGGTACTACATTTGTGTAGGCATATGCTAGGGCTCCTTTCTGGAAACTTATTTTTGACACAATCTGAGCAGCGTTCCAACTTGTTTATAACAGATTTTGGCCATGAGCATAACAAATTCAAAGCTACATGCTAATTTACTACAATGTTCAAAGCACATCATAATATATATTTAATTTTATCCATCTTTATATCACCCTATGTAATAAAAGATATCATACTGTCATTGCTTTTTTTAAATTTTTTAACGTTTATTCATCTTTGAGAGACAGAGCATGAGTGGGGAAGGGGCAGAGAGAGAGGGAGACACAGAATCCAAAGCAGGCTCCAGGCTCTGAGCTGTCAGCACAGAGCCTGACGTGGGGCTTGAACTCATGAACTGTGAGATCATGACCTGAGCCGAAGTTGGATGCTCAACCGACTGAGCCACCCACGTGCCCTGTTGCTTTTCTTAAGATAGTGCACTTCTCATGGGTTTAAGGCAAGGTCAGTCCATTCCCCAATCTTCTGAGAAACCAGGCAAACAATGAATTTGGTGTTTATTAGTTGTATCTTATAAGTTTCTCTTAAAGAGAAACTCTGGTGGGCCAATCTCTCAACTCTTTCTGGGAAGGGGGGTTGGAATTATGGAATGGAGACAGACAGATTCATATACAAATTTTTACCAAGCATATAAGGTGATTTCCTTTCCTCCCTCCCTCCCTTCCTCCCTCCCTCCTTTCCATCCTTCTTCCCTTCCTTCCTTCCTTCCTTCCTTCCTTTCTTCCACCCTTCCTTCCTTTGCTAAATTACTATTTAGTGCAGCTCGAGATGAGAAAGATTCTTCCGTTCAGGCTTTCACTTACTGAGGCTACCTTCCTGGTGTTCAACCTAAACTTGTCTGCAATATACACTGACATCACCAGCTGCCTTCATCCATACATCAGAATGACTGATTCTCTCGAAAACAACCTGCATATTGCTTCTTTTTCCTCATTTCATCTTTCTTCCCACTAATGCTCCTCTCTTTTTCTTCCCTCATGGAAGGTCACTGCCAAATCCTTTGGTACTCTCTTCAAAGACTTTCTCCATGCTCTGTCCTCCTCTGTGGTCATGTGTTAGGAATGAATTCTCTGCTCTCCCATTAAACAGGAGCTCTTTGAAGGCAGGATCTGTGTCTCATTTGCCTTAGCATCCCCACTGCCTTTAAAAGGGCCTGGAACCTGGTGAGTGTTGAGTAAATGTTTGGGTTTAATGAATATGTTGAATCAACATTGAATCAAAGAATACTTAGTGTCTGGGAGATACAAAAAGAAGTGAGTTTAATGAACCATATTTTAGCACTTCATTCATCTGCAAGAGAGGAATAAATGGCAAGAAATCCTATAGGCCACAACATCATACCCTGTGAAGCCAGGTTGATGGAGAGGCAGTAACAGCAAAGGACAATAGAAGTTTCAACTGTGCCTTATGTCGTCTCTGAGGACAATTGGACAACATTGATTTAAAGAAAAGGGGAAAAAAACAGACAAAAGAATCCTTTCAACTGCTTTCAATTAAGCCAAGGCAACCCCCTTCCCATTTATGAGAAGTCACATTTTTTTCCTTCTTTCTACACCATTTAGAACTCTGACCAATGAGCCCAGATGGTTCTGTTTTCCCAAATGGATTTATGGATTTTAGTACCATATCCAACGCATGAATTTGGATTGAAAATACAAACAAAAAGAACTGTAGTTGCTTGAGAGGCCTCTTCTTCCCCCTCCCCCACCTGCTCACAGGAGGTCCGTAGCCCAGAAGTCCACGTGGAGGGGCCAACAGAGGTGTCCTGAGGAATGTAAACAACATTAAGAAACCAGAACCTCAGAGTTTTAGTGAAAGAATAGAGTTTTGGGAGGTCCCTCACCCTGATGTGCCCATGAGTCACAGCTAGCTGTACTTCTAAAAGGCCATTATTAGTTAAGGCCTGCTTGAAGTAAAATCTGTCTTATACTGTAAACTCAACGCTGCAATTCCTAAAACAGACCAGCCTGGCCTGCTTCCAGACTGCACAGCCTAAACTACAGAGAGAGTGAAGCAAACACAATTATTTTATTAGCGCCCCTCTGCGCACGGTCCTGGCCTCAGGCACCGGGCCATCTCAGACATTCCCTTAGCTCATCCTCGGGACACAGACGTTTGCCTGATGTATAAGTTGTTGGCATGAGCACGTAAAATTCCTCAGAGGAAAGATGCAGGCGTATTATTTGACACAAATCATTATGCCTTATACGCAGAAATAGGATTGGAAAACTTCAGTGAGTGTGGTTTGCCTTCTTTCTGATGTCCTCAATTTCTCGTCAGGAGCTTAAAGGGGATTTTCAAACTGTTTTGTATCAGCATTTCCAGATTCTCTTTCTCTTCTAGAAAGGTATTCTTATTGGATGCAATAAGTAATGACAACAGCTGCACTTAATGAATCCCCACCTTGTGTCAGGCTCTGTAGCAAAGCCCTTTAGATGAGTTACCTCCATATTAGTCTGTTAGGGTTTCCATAACAAAAGCCACAGCCTGGGTGGCTTAAGCAACAGAAATCAATTTTCTGACAGTTTTGGCAGCTAGAAGTCTAAGACCAAGGTGCTAGAAAATCTGGTTTATTTTGAGGCCTCTCTTCCTGGCTTGCAGACGTCCACCTTCTCACTGGGTCCCCACAGGGTTTTTCCTCTGTGCACCCAAGGAGACAGAAAGAGATCTCTAGAGTCTCTTCCTCTTTTTATAAAGGCACAGGTCCTATTGGGTTAAGGCCTAACCCTACGACCTCATTTTAACTTGATTACCTCCTTATAGGCCCTGACTTCAAATAGTCAAAAATAGGGTGAGAGTTTCACCATACGAATTTGCT
Source organism: Panthera uncia (assembly GCF_023721935.1). Classification (NCBI taxonomy): domain Eukaryota; kingdom Metazoa; phylum Chordata; class Mammalia; order Carnivora; family Felidae; genus Panthera; species Panthera uncia. Next base: position 23,474,995 of record NC_064813.1, read on the forward strand.
GGGGGGGTGGGGGGGGGGGCACAATTCTGTTCATAACAACCCCACTGAGTCCACACTACGAGCTCAGGAAGTCAGGGGCATTCTCTCATTTTTATTGTCTAGTAAACTGAAGGTTAAGTAATTTGTCCAAGGTCTCACTGCCAATAAATAAGTTGTTGGTGGTGGTGTTGCTCTTTTTACAGAAGGTGAAATGTTGATATGGAAAGCTCATTGGTATGAATGCAGGGTTGCTTATAGAAACATCTGAAAGGAACAAGCAGGTGAAACGAGAGCAGGGAAGTGAATTCGTGACAGGTCTATTCAGTGAGGTAAGTCACTGTGCTGAGCTCTGGGGACACAGACAAGAAGACACGGTCACTGTCTTCCTGGAGCTCACTGTCACAGCAGCAGTGATGGGAGTCTTCCTTCCCAGGCCCTGATCTGGGTAAAACTGGGGAACAAGAAAATGTCCCTTTGGGCCCCTTCCTTGTCTGAGAGACCCTTCTGGTCCCCCTTCGGTCCCACTGCCCTTAGAGGCTCCCCTTTGTGTCCATCTGTGACTTGGTAGCTAGCACCACAGATTACGTAAGGTCTTCAATGGTGGTGACTCGTTTCTTAATGTTCTTCCTTTACTCCCAACCCTATCCAGAACTTTTTTTTTTTTTAGTATTTCTTCCATTAAAACCTCTTTGCTCCAAGTCCCATTCTCTAGAGGCAGGTCTCTTAGCTAGGAAAGGAAAGGTCATAGCTCATTTGTTAATTCTCCTGGGTAGTGTGCCGACATTTTATTGGTGGCCTCTAGAGAACTAGGAACTTGTGACACAAATTTCAGGCACCATGGCAGGCAGCACAGTGGGAATTTTTGTGAGGGTAGGTAGGTCTGTCTGTGGATATCAAACTCACAGTGAGTGAGACATCATCCACCCTGGGCTTTTCACAAATAAAGCTATTCCTGCTACTGCACAGAACTGTGCTAAAGGGTGTGTCACAGACCCTGTCAATGCTTCACTCACATCGCTTAGACCTCACATTTCAGAATGAGGAAGGCCACGCTGTTTCTGGTTGCCTGCCAAGGACATCCCTGGGAGTCGCCCTCAATCAAGGACTCTCCAGAGATGGAGTATAAATACCTCAGTTCTCTCATCCCCTGGGTGGGATCATTCTGAGACATGTGTTTTACTCCGTGACTCACATTTCCCTGTGGAGTTTTAGTCGCTCACTGTGAGAAATAGCATAATAACATACCTACTACTGGCTGCCTTCCCTTCTCTGGATCACTTCTCCACTGCCGAATGGCAAATGATGTTTCCTGTGTTTCACAAATCAGCTGTTAGCACTGAAGTCCTTTTCTTACTGTCAGCTTCTGGAGAGACCCAAGTTGACACAGGAGTGCAGCTGGCCAGCGTGTGCAGGGCTGGCTCTCTCATGACGCTGTGCGGTTGGCAGCTCTCTACTCCTCCCTCCTCTGTATGGCTGTGGAAAGGGGGCGGAGAGCCCACAAGAGCGCTGGTCTGCCCGTGGAGGTGTCTGGAGAGGGCAGATCCGGTTTATGGTGTTTCCTTAACCATAGACCCTAATTCTCTGAGTGGGATCTTACCTAGGGTTGGCTCTGTGGGGGCATGTACAGGGCCCTGGGAATTGATCTGTTTCAAGAGAATGCCTGGGGTTTGGAGTCAGAAAGGCCTTGTTTGGATTCCAGCTCTACCACATATGAGCCATGCAGCTAAACTTCTCTGTATCTTAGTTTCCTCATCTATAAAATGGGATAATAATTACTCTCTCAAAGGATTGTTCCAAGGATGACAGTAATAGCTAATCAGGCTCCAAGGGGCTTACATGAAGTTAATGTAACTCAAAATAATCTTAGGAGGGTATATCACAGTTCTCTTATCCAAAACCCTTGGAACCAGATGAGTTTTGGAATTCAGAATTCAGATGTCATAAAGATAACAGGATGCACGTAACATATATGGCAGAAGCCCCATCAGGGTCTAAGGGAGTCCTCTAGACTCAATCACAATATTTCTGCACCAAAAATAGGAAGATCTATACTGTGTGGTAATGCACATGAAAGTATCATTTTAGAATTGCAGATAAAGGATTATGTCCCAGAGAAGTTAAGCCACTTGCTCAAGATCACACACTAGGATTCGAGCCCCAAAGACTAGTGCCAGAGTCCCTGCTCTAACCACTATACGGCACTGCCTCCAGTAATGAAACCCTCTCATCAGAATGAAGGGAACAAGAGACTTGTATCTGATTCATAAGGTAGGTGAGAGCTGCTTTTTATTAATATCATAAATAAATTTATATAGATTATTTCTCCTAGAAACAAAATTAAAGATATGGTCTCATTTGAAACATTAATGCTATAAAATATCAGGCAACAAAACATAATAGCTACCATTTCTTGAAAATCTACTGAATAATTTATATATATCCATCTCATTTAACCCCCATAAGAACTCTAGAGATAGGTTTCATTAGGATCACCAATTTTATAGATGGGGTTGACTAGCTTACCCAAGGTCCCACTGAAATAAGTGGCCAGGCAAGAGATCCAGTCTGGGACTGTTGATGCCTGTGCCCCTTCCATACATTGCCCCAATGGGCAGGTATGTGCTGCTGACCATCATTGTGTGGTTTGCCTAAGGTCACAGGAGAGCCAGCATCCAGAGCATTGACCACTCTGGACTTCCTACCTTGGAAGGTCTTGGAGTGATTGACTTCTGGGGTGGAAAGTGCCACAGCTCAATATAATTTCTTTTTGCTGCCCACTCTTGCCACTCGGAGAAAAGAACAGTACCTACTGTTCCTTAGAAAATGCAAGGGAATTGATTGGAAAGAATTTTATCTTATTCCAATCCTGTCCATAGTGTTGTACCATTCTATATTTAGATAAATGCCTTGCAGAGCCAAAGAGACAATAAAAACAAGCTAACAAGGTACTAGACTCATGCCGGGAAACAATAAGAAGCTGCAAATTCTCTTTGCCCAGAGAATGACTATTAGAAAACAAGAGACAATAAAAACAAGCAATCTGTGTGCTTTAAAGTCTGGGGCATCTCATACTCTTGGGGCAGTTGAAAAAGGATGAGGCAAACAGGGTCCTCTTCTGCCTTTACGGAAATGAGACTTGAAGAGGGGGAACCTTTTCAAGTTTTAGTCCAAATGACTTGTAAAGTCAGGAAAGAACATCAGTGGAGAAGTCATGGGCTTGCTGGAGGCATCGCCTCAATGCTACTACCCCACAGACCAAATTTGAACCCTCACATTTCAAAAAGATGAAAATGAGTTGGAAAGATAACTGAGGTTCATTCATTCATGGGTCTGAAGGTTTGATATGTTACCGAGGTCCAAGCTCCTCATTCCCCATGAGAACCCTACTCTGGGCTCTTCCAGAAGGTTGTAATTCTTCCATTATTTAAAGCAGCATGTTGTGATAATTAACTGTCTCCCACCACAGTTATTTGTACATGTCTTTTTTTAAAGTTTTTTAGTAAATTATAAACTCTTTGAGGGTAGAGAACAATCCCTAGTTATTTTATAGCCTTTCTGGAGGCTAACATGGCATCTACTAAACTGCGATTTTTAAGTGGACCTCTGTTGCTCAAAGCCTTTTCCAGGCATATCTTTGACTAGTTGGGGTCAATAAGTATTTTCTTTTCCAGTCCCAGAAAAGCATCACATTTTTGGACTGTATCTAATCCCTTTTCATTTCATTCTCAAACACACCAAATCTTGCCTGAGCATATCTATCTCACTAAACATAGTAAGTGACAACCAGGATCTGGAGACAAAAAGCTTGTCTGGCACCTGGCCTACCTTATAAATTATACCAGCAACAGATTTACCAAATTCTTTCCCCTCTCTTCCATGGGTCTCCATCTTCCCAGCCTTCCATATCAGTGTCTGAGCCACCCACCATCTAACTACAGTCAACACAATGTATTTTAGGTTTCTCTGCCATTAACTCCTCACCTCAAAGTGCCAATTTCTAAATTCACTGGAGTAATTAACACTAGCTTGATATAATAAATAAACCCTAGGATGTCAGGGACCTAACCTAACATAATGCTAACATAAAATAAGCTTGTTCCTTGCAAAGTAGGTGTTGCTGGTGACAGAGATGGAGAAGGTACATACCCTCTTCTAAAATTCTCACTCCAGGAATGACACACAGCAGTCATATTCTATTGTTTCCATGTCACATGTCCACACCTACATGCAAGAACAGCCTTATAGGTGTTATTGCCACCAGAGTCTAATAATCATCATAGCTAGAATATATTACGCATCTTCATTTTGCAAATTATATACTTTAATTATCTCATCTAATATGCACAACAATGCTAAAAAGTAGGAATTATCATCATTATTTTAGAGATAAAAATACATAAATATATCACTAAGCCTTAGTGCCTATACACACACACACACACACACACACACACACACACACAATACTGGGGCTCAAAGGGGATAAATAACTTGTTCAAAGTCACATAGCAAGTGGCAGGTCAAGATGTGAACCCAGACTTGTAGGATACTCAAGCCCTTTTCCCTTCTTTTGTATCATGTAGCAAGAAATACATAGATCTGCTTTGAGACTGGTCACTGGAAAGGATTAGGGACAATGACTCAAGCTGGACCTTGAAAAGTAAGCATTTGGCCAGCCAGAGAGTGTGGCAGACTGATGGAAGCCATAATATGTGCAAAGGTACTGAGGCCTGAATGAGCGTGGTAGGTCTATGGAAGACTTATCTTAGAAATAATTATGATGTTTAGATGGTATTTACCCAAGTTCCTAGAAATACCCAAATCATGTCCTCAACCTTAGCTACCCCTCTTCAAAATTCCACTGAGGGAGCTATCTACCTATAGAACAATTGTAAAGAAAAGCAAAGTAAGTCCTGTTCACAGCTGAAGTTGGCCTCCTACACCATTTATCCACACACCTATTGATGCAGAGCCTTTGTAGGTTGGGCTAGGGCAAGCACCTGAGTAAGCCTGAATGCTCAGAGCAGGAACACCTTTTCTCCCCATAAGCCCAAACCCAACTTCAGGATTTCACCACATCTCATCTGCCATCAATGGAGATAGAAAACCAAACAGGTAAAAATGCTTGATGATGCAAGGTGAGACCCACAGGTTAGCTGGACATGTCCCAAGCAGAAAGGCCCTGGCTTTCTCCCCATTTATGCCATTTGGAAGCAGAAAGGAGAGCTAGATCTAATAACTGCTTCTTTAGCACAGGTGAGAAAGGTACCAGAGAGCAGCAGAGAGAGCTATACCTTTGTACATGACCTTTTTGTCTAAATCAACTGTACTGAGGTATAATTCACATAGAACAATATATACTTACTTTAAGTGTAAGTTTGAGGAGTTTTGAAACATATAACCGCACATGTAACCTCCACTATCAAGATACAGATAATTTCTATCACCCAACGCCACCAAAAATTCCTTCATGCTTTTTTTTTATTCCATGGCCCCCACCCCAAGCCCCAAGCAATCACAGATATATTATATTATATTATATACATATAAATTGAGTCACATAGGGGGTGCCTGGATGGCTCAGTCAATTGATCAACCCTCGATTTTGGTTCAAATCACGATCTCATGGTTGTGAAATTGAGCCCGGCATTGGGCTCCATGCCCTCTCTCCCTCTCTTTCTGCCCCTCCCCCACTCTCCTCTCTAAATAAATAAATAAGTAAACAAACAAAAACAAACATTAAAAAAATGTTTTTAATTGAATCATATAGTATGAACTCTTTGGGCTCTGACTTCTGTTCAACAGAATGTTTCATGAGTCATTCATCTTGTTGTGTGTATCATAATTTTTGTTCCTTCTTATTCCTGAGTAGTATTCCATTGTATGGATACACTACAGTTCATCTATCCATTCACCTACTGATAGACATTCAAGTTGTTTCCAGGTTTTGGCTATTATGAATAAAACTGCTATGAGCACTTGTGTATAAGTCTTTGTGTGGACATTGTGCACGAACTTTTAATGAATAGCCCATGATCTTTTAATGGACTTACTGGGAAACATGGTCCAGTGTCCTAGAATGTCACTGATCTATAGCAACTCTGTCCATAGGTAGGAAAGAGGGAGGAGGGATAAGAAGCATGATGAAAGAGCATCCCCTCTCTTCTACAAACTTAAAGCACATAGCTCGATAACATCCATGGGTAATGCATAGTACATCCATTTTATCTTACATATTTCTCTCCCATTTTCCCTCACTTGTTTTCTTCTTGTACTTTCTATTTCATTTCATTCTTCCTTCAATTTTTAAAAATAAATGTTTAGGGGCGCCTGGGTGGCGCAGTCGGTTAAGCGTCCGACTTCAGCCAGGTCACGATCTCGCGGTCCGTGAGTTCGAGCCCCGCGTCAGGCTCTGGGCTGTTGGCTCAGAGCCTGGAGCCTGTTTCCGATTCTGTGTCTCCCTCTCTCTCTGACCCTCCCCCGTTCATGCTCTGTCTCTCTCTGTCCCAAAAATAAAATAAAAAAATAAAATAATAAAATAAATAAATAAATAAATAAATGTTTAGTTTTGAGCCCTGGAAAACGTACCATTTTCTCATCACAAGACCTACTACCCTCATAAATGACTTTGATGTTTCATTTTGTTATTAAATATGGATCTACTTTAAATAATCTTCAGTTTACTGGAAGAGTCATCACCAAAACATGGCCAATTGCGTCTTTAGCTACTCCTCTCCTACCCCAATTGTGAGGCCTGAATCTGCCAGGGGAATATGTCATTTTCCATACGGTCTGCTGTTTTAGGTCCTAAAAGAGTGAAAGGTCTTAGCACCTCCCGTAGCTCTGTCCACCTTCCAAATACGAAATAAATCAACAAATAGGGTCTGACCCATTATAGAAGGGGAATAGAAACAAATGAGCAAGCAAAGCAAACAGAAACAACCCATATGAACAATGGTGGTTACAGTAGGAAACATAAGTAGAAAAATACAAACAAGCATGATATATAATGGCATAAATAGACCGATGTCAAAAACTGGTGGATTGTGGGCCGATTAGAGCCTACAGACATATTTTGTTTGGTTTGCAATGCTTAAATACAATTCATCCAATATTTAAAAGTCTGAAAAGTTCACAAAAAAAATCTGCATGCACAAAAAATCAAAATATCTGGCAACTAGGCTTCTGCTGCCGCTTCACGAAAATCTCCGGGAGCTGAGCCTCAGCTGCTCCCGTTGGCCGAGCACACTGTGCGCTCTCTGCATTCACTTCACTCCTACAGGTGCCCCGCTTGGCCCTTGTAGGCATTTCAGTCTGCAACCCTTGAGTTAAGGCACCATCTCTAGTCACGAAGAGGAAGAGGTTACGAGTCACACTTCACTCACAGGACAGGTACTATCAGAGGTGGAGACAACATATGAGGTAAACGACCACATTCCAGGACAGGAATTCTTAACTTCTGATGCCTTATCCAGCCAGACACTTTCGCTTCCTCCATTCCTCCTCAATGACACAACGCAATGTTTAGGTCCAGGGGCTCCTGCCTCCCTCTAAGATGACCACTCGGTGTGGCTCCCACAGCATCTCTCCTGCTCCCAAGCAACCGGGTCACTGGGCTAGGAAAGCAGGACCCCCAGCCTGGTGCCCACTGCTCAGAGGGCTATTCTGCTCCTTCCTCTCAGCTAAGTCTGCCTACACAACAAGAAACTGAGAGCCTGGAACTTCCCAAACTGCTCTGTAATTTCATAGTAATTTTACATAGAAGGTTCTAATAAGTTCTGTAATGATTCTACTTGAAGCTGGGTTTTGTTTTCTTTTTTTTCTGCTAAGCTCCAGATTTATCCATCCAGTTGTCTGTGAGATATCTCTACCTCTCGCCTGCACAATTATTTCAATCAAAACTTTTCCAAATCTACATTTGTAATCTTCCTTTGCTACCTTCCCAGGACAAAATATGTTGTGTCCTGTGTTTCCTTTTTATATCTTGTCAACCACTCAAACCTTGGAATCATTCTAGGCTTCTCTCTCTTCTGACCACCTACTTCCCTCCATCCAAGAAATCACTGAACCAATTACAAACCACCTCCTTGCTATCTATATCTTTTCTTCCCCATCTTCATTGTAACCAGCCTCATCCAAACTCTCACACAGAATATTCCAGTAGTCTCTTTTAAAAAATTTTTGTAATGTTTATTTATTTTTGAGACAGAGAGAGACAGAGCATGAGCGGAGAAGGGGTAGAAAGAGAGGGAGACACAGAATCCAAAGCAGGCTCCAGGCTCTGAGCTGTCAGCACAGAGCCCGACATGGGGCTCGAACTCACGAGCCGTGAGATCATGACCTGATCCGAGGTCGGATGCCCAACCTATTGAGCCAGGCGCCCCAGAATATTCTAATAGTCTCTTAGGCCAGTCATGCCTACTCTATCCCACCAAGTCCTAAACATAGGCAGTCAGAGTGATTTCTAAAACAGAAGGAAGTCTGATCATATTACTCTTCAGCTTAAGTCCTTTATTGGGCTCGCTATTTGCATGATGGATTCTGCCCAAAGTACTTTCTCAGTGACCGGTTTCTGGCCTAGCTCTCAAGACCTAAATTGTCCAATATGGTGACCATTAACCACATGTTGTTATTGAGCACTTGAAACAGTGCTAAACCAAATTGAGGGGGGGCTATAAATATAAAATATATATCAGATTTCAAAGGGTAGTAAGACAAAAAAGAATGTAAAATATCTTATTAATAACTTTTATATTGAGTACATGTAAAAGAATATTTTGCATATGCTGGGCTAGCAACATATTATTAAAATTAATTGTATCTGTTTCTTTTGATATCTTCCAATGTGGCTAGTAGAAAACTTAAAATTACATTGTGGTTCACATTATCTTCTAGATGTTTTCCTCACCATGTCTTTCTACCCTTCATCTTTTCCACCTGGTACTCTGCTAACATCAGGCATGCCAAATGACTAACAAAGCAGGCCACAGTATTCTATAATCTTATACAGTTCATTTTAAATGAAAATTAGAATGCCCTTGAACTATCACAGCCCATTCCACCTGTGGTGGTTTAAAAATATATGCACAGTCTCCTTTCAAAAGGTAGACTCTAATTTTTCTCCCCTGCATTTTGGACTGTACTTAGTGACATGCTTCTATGAATGAATAGAATAAAGCCAAAGTGTCACATGTGTTATAAAAGGCATTCTCTTTCCTCCATTCCCTCTCTCTCACATCATTCACCCTGAGTGCAGCCAGCTGCCACATCTCTTTCTAGAGAATCACACAGGCCTATGGAGAGTTCCACATGACGAGGTACTGAGGCATCCTGCCAAGCATCTTGGATCCCCTGGCCAGCCCTAGTCAAGCCTTCAGAGGATGACAGTTCCAGCCAATGTCTTCATGATAATTTCATGAGAGATCCTGAGCCAAAGCCACCCAGTTAAGCAGGTCCCAAATTTCTAAATCACAGAAACTGTAAGGTAATTAATGTTAGTTGTCTTCAGCAGATGAGTTTTGGAATAATTTGTTACACAGCAAGAAATAACTAATACACTACTCGCACCCCACATACCCTCCCCACTCCCACATTAGGAAAGGAAAATAAGAAAAGAAGTTGTTAAGAGCTCACACTTAGGTTTCACTTACTTAGATATCAAGATTTGGTTCAAAATCATCCCCTCTGTGAAGACTTTCCTAACAAACCCCAGCCAATTCTCATATGTCTATACTAATATTTTTAATTTAGAAAATATTGTGTACATTTTGAAATCAGAGTTTTAACTAAAGACATATGTTCTGTTTTTAATTTAAAAATAAAATTTTTTCAGGGGCCCCTGGGTGACTCAGTTGGTTAATCGTTCGACCTTGGCTCAGATCATGATCTCGCTGTTCCCGAATTCAAGCCTGGTGTCGGGCTCTGTGCTGACAGCTCAGAGCCTGGAGCCTGTTTCAGATTCTGTGTCTCCTTCTCTCTTTCCGCCGCTCATGATCTCTCTCTCTCTCTCAAAAATAAATAAACATTAAAAAACATTTTTTAAAAATAAAAAATAAAAATAAATAAATATATATATTTTTCCCTCGGCCGCCTGGGTGGCTCAGTCAGTTGAGTGACTGACTCTTGATTTTGGCTCTGGTCATGATCCCAGGGTCATGGGATCAATCCCTGGTCAGGCTCTGCACTGAGCACGGAGACTGCTTGGGATTCTCTTCTCTCTCTCTCTCTCTCTCTCTCTCTCCCTCTGCATCTCTGCCCTGCTCACGCTCTCTCTCTTTCTAAAAAAAAAAAAAAAAAAAAAATTATTTATTTTGAGAGAGAAAGAGAGAGTGGGGGGTAGGGGCAGAGAGAGAGAGTAAATAGAGAATCCTAAGCAGGCTCTAGTTGGCACCCGATGTGGGGCATGATCTCACAAACCATGAGATCATGACCTGAGCCAAAATCAAGAGTTGGACAACCAACTGAGCCACCCAAGCATCCCCAAAATAAATTTTTTTTCTGAATACCAAATACACATGGTAGAAATTTTGCAATAGTCTAAAAAGAAGAGAATTTAAATTACCTAAAATGTGATCTCACTGAGGAAAACACTTAATATTTTTAATATCCATTTTTGCATATATTTTTTACATAAATAGGGTTATTTTGCACATGCAGCTTTTCATCCTCTTTTTCTCATGCAGTGACCTCATTTCTCAGTTCCATGACCTCCTCACTTTAGTTACTGACTCCAGGGTCAAGCTGTAGCTTGAACACTTGCTACTGAAAGTGTGGTTCGTGGACCAGCTACACTGGCAACAACTGAGAGCTTATTAGAAATGCAAAATCCATCATGATCTCACTTCAGGACATTTGTACTTGCTCTCCTTTTGTCTATAAGGCTAATCTCCCAGTTACTCGCTGGGCTCATTCCTTCACTGCATTCTGGTCTCTGCTCCAATGCTGTCTGCAGAGAAAAGCCATTCCTGACTATCCCACCTGAGGTTGCATTCTGGTTCCACTCTGTTCCCTTACTCTGCTTTACTTTCTTCAAGTATTACCATCACTTGACGTTATTTTAGATGTATTCATTTTTTTATTTCCTGCCACAAATATTTTTGGAACCTCCACTATGTGTCAGGCACTGTCCTTCCTACAAGCTTTGGGAACACAGAAGGGAGCAAAATACACCCTACATCCTGCACTCTAATGTAAGCATGCTATATAGATATGTTGTTAGCTATTATTTCATGTTTCTTTACTTATTCATCCCTTCAGAAGAGGCCCAATCCTCACCATCAACAGAAGGCTCCATGCCAGGTCCCATGACTTAAACCCACCCTGAACAGTCCAGCTTCTCTTTAGAGGGAATTTTTCAATGTGCTTTTGTGCTGTGTTGAGCTAAGATTAACTTGGTTGTTTGAAACTCCATGAATTGTCCCGATACAATTTCCCTGCAGTGGAAATTTCCCTTACTTGTTGTAAGCCTCCAGCTACATAGCGAGTCTTATTCCTGTGCAATTTATCTAAGTTCAAAGGGGTTCCCAAAATGGGACCAAAAAATTTTATCATCATCATCATAATTGTCGTTGTCATCACCATCAGCAGCAGCAGCAGCTACAGCAGCAGCAGGGTTAGGCCTGATAAAAATTTCCAAAGACAGAGTTTATCTTTAGTGCCTTCTTACTTCATCTGGTACCTCCTTCTTACCCTCCTGCACATCTAGGTTCCATTTCTTGGAGGCCTGGCCCTCAACTGGTTATCATGTATTCCCTCCTAAGGTGGCAAGGTGCACCTCAGTGGGAAGGGCTTGGAGACCACAAAGCGGGGTGGGTGAGGAACACTAATAGCTTATTATGCACCAGGCTCCCCTTATCCCCACACAATCCTCTCAATGTGTGAGGAAAACACAACCTAGAAGGACATACTTTGTCCATCATTTTCCAGATGAGAAAACTGAGGCTCAAGGAGATTACGTAACCCTCCCACATCACCATCTCCCACTGGATGGTCTGAAGTCAGCTCTGCCTTCCAATCCTCCTGAGCCTCAAAAATTCAAAGGAGCACATTTCTGATGATGGATTATCTAAAGCCCAGAATGGAGGGCGTTTTTTAAAAAATGGGCAGAGGTGGGAGCAAGTGATGTAGGTATTGATGACACAGGGTCCATGCAGCCAGACTTCTCAATTACAGGTGCACCAAAATGCAGAGACAGACCGTATCTCAGGTAGTGCCTGCACTGATGGCTTCATCCGGCAGAAGTGCAATGGCAAGGCCCAAAGTGGAGGAATTATACTCATTTAAGCCTGAAGGATTAAGAGTACAACCTACAGTCCAGGAAAAGCACACCTACGTGATTATATTTACAGGAACCAGATTTTCTAATAGGGGATGAGAGAAGAGGTAACCAGTTTTTGCCCCTTTATAAAATCACAGGGGCGCCTGGGTGGCTTAGTCCGTTAAGCATCTGACTTCAGCTCAGGTCACGATCTCACAGTTTGTGGGTTTGAGCCCCGCATTGGGCTCTGTGCTGACAGCTCGGAGCCTGGAGCCTGCTTCAGATTCTGTGTCTTCCTCTCTCTCTGCCCCTCCCCTGCTCATGCCCTGTCTCTCTCTCTCAAAAATGAATGTTAAAAAAAAGCATTTAAAACTGCAGTATCCCCCTCTAAAATCATCAACAGAAGTATCATCACCATAATTTTATAGTTGAGTAGGAAATTACCATTTCTAAGAGGGATTTCTAAATTCAGCAGTGTTCGCATGTCTTCATTCCCCTCCAGAATGGTTAAATGAAAATGAACAGCTTTAGCATAGAACAGAATGTGTAATAAAATATTAAGTAAGCTTTTCAGGCAGATATATTTTGTTTAGAAATCCCCGTCTTGATCCCTAAAATTAACTAAGGCAAGGGATCAAAATATAACGGATCTCATAGCATAAGCATGTTTACAGGAGCATATAGCATGCGATGAGATCTCTGATGGCCCAAGGAACTTAGGGCTCCTCTTTCTACATGGGGTTCACAGGGCAGAGAGGCTTCCAATACATGTCCTGTCATTAGAATGGGCAGGAATAGGACTGGATGATGAGCAGTCCCTCTCTGAACATTTGAACATCATCAAACAAAACATTTATTGAGCTCCTACTCTGTGCCAAGTACTGCACTACTGACAGGTAGGATGTGGTTTGATGGGTAAAATAAGATGTACACTCGGAAAATTAAATAGTTCTTGTGAGTATAAATACGTGTGTTAATGATAATTAACACCTTCTGTTTGTGAATGTCACAGGATAATATTTTGATATATTAAATGATATGTTTTCCCTTCTCAGTAATTCTTGTTACCTGTGAACCTTTTCCCACACAGGATTTCTTGGCACACTGCCTCAGGGATGGGATTAGACTACAGAACAAAGGAGGCAAATTCTTGCCTTTTGAATTTCAAAACCTGAAATCTTGGTAAAAATATGTTTGGAAGAAAAATAGATCTGGAAATGGTTATAGTTTTTTTTCCTAATCCTAAGATAAGATAAAACTGGGGGGTGGGGGGTGGGGAATGGCAGGGAGAGTAAAAGCAGAAAAGGTAGACACTTGAATGGGTCACTAAGCAGAGGCTTATGTTTGTCTCCTCTGCCCTGACCTCATTGGACTGAGTTCCTGGTCTAGAGGAGACACAATAGATAGTCCAGGAAACTGGGCAACTCCCTCATTTTGTGAGGGCGATCTGTGGCCAGCACCCAGCCTCTCATTTCTGGCTGCTGCCTCCAGGCTCAGGGAAAGCCTCACAGACCCCAGGCCCTTAGGGTCACTTACCCCGCATTTTGGGGACACGGCAGAGACTGCCTGGCTGAGGACGTGTATCTAGATGAAGAGGACCCAAAACAGCCTGCAAGTTACCCCCATATGCCTATGGAGTTCAGGGACAGAACAAAATATTTTCCAAGTGCCCAAGAGGAATAGATGGGACAGACTCAGAACTGAAAGATCTTGTGGCCCGGGGCTGGGAGGACACAGTGGTAACTTGTGTGGGACACAGTCACTGTAGTGTGATGTGAGCAGCACAGCAGATGGCAGCATGGACTGATAAGAAACCCTGAGGACTGGTTATCTACCCCCCAACTTTCTCTCCCCATCCCATGCTAATGCACTCTGACAGCTCCCTAGATCTGTACAAATACATCAGGTTCATGATTCCTCCTGATAAATATCCATCCCAGAAAAGAAGCCCTCTTGGGTTCTCTCTCACAAACCCAGCCCCATCTACACATCCACGCTTAACCAGCTTCCTTCAGAAAAATTCTCACAGGGTTCAACTATACTCCTGATACGGTAGGCACATTTTTTTTTCATTCTTAAGAAATAAAGAGAAGACCAGGCAACATATCCTGTGTAACAGCCCATGAGACATCGCAAGAGAAGAGTAGGTCTACAGTGAACCTAGGTTCCTGATACCTAAAATATCTCCCTTCTTAGCTCAGATTCTAAATCTAGAACCTGAGCAGAATGGTGGGGAAAGTGTCTTCCAAGCTCTCCTCTCCTTGTCAGCCTTCTAAGTTGTCCCTTTTCCCACTTTTGTGATGCCTGGTGTCCAGTGCTTCTTGCAATGTCCCCATCTTCCCACTGTAACCTGAAACTCATTCACATTCAGGTCAAGGAACTTAGAACAGCATGAGGTTAACCCCTCCTCCTCCCCTGTTTCCACAGCCAATCAGTTGTTAAACCTACCTTGTCGCCATCTCTCCTCCCCTTTCCGTTACATGGAAATGCTGTTCTCTATCTCAGTCCAGGAACATGGCAGAATTGTACTTCCTCTCCTCCTTGAGGCTGATCTTGGCCAGCCATGTGACCCTTTGGCCAATGAAAGCTGGGCAGAGGTGACATGTTGCTTTTGGTGGAAGTGGTTAATTGCAGTATGTGAGACTACAACACTTTTTTCCGGCCGCTGGAACCGACAACATTTCAGATGGCAGAGGCTCTGCTGACCTGATTCTCAGAGTAAGGACTCCAAGTCTGTGTCCAATGGGTGTGTAATGTGACCAAGAAATAAACATTTTTTAACTAATTCACTGGTTATTACTGCATGTCATCAAGAGGGCATGACCACTGGTTGACCCAAGAGCTGGACCAGGTAATCAGAAGCTCCTCACCCTCTCCCCTATCCTTGGCATGAACACTCTGCCCACCAATCCCACCAGGGGAGCCATTTTCAAGGATGCAGGTTTGACAGAGCAATGTGTTGTTGAAACCATCCCAACGATACATGTGACTGAAGCCAGTTACGATTTTCGCAGAGTGGGAGAGGCGATCTACTTATCTTGCAGCCACCCAAGGTAAGCCTTGGATTTAAGATCCCTTGCTTATTAAAACTGCCATCTACCAATCTGGAGTGCTCTGCCTCTCTCTGTTCTCTCCCTGCCCAGTGTGTATGGGGGCCAGTTTTGCATTTCACCCCGGGAAATCCTTCGGCTGTGAACCAACAGCATCATAATCTAGCTCATCCTGACTCATACACTTGGGTTCCTGTTGAGCTTCAGGCTCTCATCACTTCTCACCTGAGCTCGAACACACACTACTCAAAGTGTGGTGTGCACACTTATGGTATCCATAAATATGGCGGGTTTGTAATGAAGTGAGTACAGATACTAAGAATAAACATTTAGAAATTCTTATAGCAATTTATCTGATTAATTTTATCTGTTCAATCTAATAATAAGATATTTGGGCTTACAGTCTCTCAAAATCTTAGCATTGTGCCTCACCCATGGGGTACTAGAAAAATGTCAAGTTGGATCAAAGCTTCATGATTAAGAAGTAGAATTACAATAGGCGTTCAAGCAACAGCAAGCAGATCTGGGGGATATTTAAGGTGCAAGACCCTTTCTCACGGAGTGTGAAACGATCATTTAAAAGTTCCTAGAGTCGGGGCACCTGGGTGGCTCAGTCGGTTAAGCGTCCGACTTTGGCTCAGGTCATGATCTCGCGGTGAGTTCGAGCCCCGCGTTGGGCTCTGTGCTGACGTCTCAGAGCCTGAAGACTGTTTCATATTCTGTGTCTCCCTCTCTCTCTGCCCCTCCCCCGTTCATGGTCTGTCTCTCTCTGTCTCAAAAATAAATAAACGTTAAAAAAAATTTTTTTTAGAGTTCCTAGAGTCTACTCTGTACCAACATAAAAGTTAGCTCCAACAAGCAGGGAACATTCCTGAGCTCTTTCTCACTTAACACTAAATACTGTTTTAAGTTTGCCTGCAAAACAGTGTGGGCATGAATGTATTTATTCTCTGGAATAAAACTTTGTAAATATATTGCCTCTGAATATGGTTTTCCAAATTATCCACAAATAGCTTGACATTTAACACTCTTGTTCAAGAGTACAAGAAGTTAATATAAGTGATCCCTAAATCTCTTCCCAACTCCCTCCAGGACTCACTAGAGTTTTCTCCCCCAGAGGTTTTTTTGACATTAATACATCTCTCTGCACCACACAAGAAACAGGCAGCATGGCATCCTGAAAAGAACAGTGAGCTGGGTGTTGGGACACCTGGTTCTTGCCCTCACTGCCCACTCACTTGCTACTACTACACGAAGCCATTGCTTAGCTACTGGGTGCACTAATTTCTCCACCTAGTAAATGAGGATACTAAGTTAATAACAAGAAGTACATAACATCAGCTCTGCTGGGAGAATCAAAATAAAGAGTACAGAAGTCTTTGGTCGTAAATAAAGTGCTACGCAATTGAAACTTAGCCTTTATATAGAATACTGCCTTGGAATGCTCTCAGATTATCTTGTACACATGGATTTTCTCCTCTCTGGCCAGACAGTAAGTCCTTAGAGGTGCACTGTGTAAGATCTCTTTGTATGCTAACTTTGGGACGTTCTGTCCTTTGGGACAAATAATATACATACAATGATTGTTTGAAAACTGTTCAATTTACCAAAAGTTGTTGAACCCCTTCACCATCAAGTCAACTGCATAAACTTCATACACTGCATGACAGATATTCCTCCCTTACTGACATCCTTTCAGAATTTTGGTTAAGGAGAGTTGTAATTGGCTATCTGAGTTCCTTGAGGGAACAGGTCATATGTCATTAACCTTTGTATCCCACATTTACCTTAGTGTTGCAGACACACAGAAGGAGCCCAGCTAATGTCTGAAGATAAATTAATAAATGCATGAAGTGACTTTAAGGAAATACTTCCTAATGTTACCTCCATTCAGTTACCCTGAAACCTAAAAAGCCAACTTTTGTTTGATTTTGGTTCAACTGGCTTTCAATTTCGCAGAATCCACCAAAACATGTTAAAAGTCCACCTGCCCAGTAAGTCACATGATTTTTCCATCCTCTGTCCTTAGCGAGCACAAGCAGTTCTTATTCAAAGATCATGAAAAGGATTAGGTTGCAAGAGTGAGAGTGGTAAGGAATGGAACAGCTATCAGTCTGAAAGAAAGGAAAATTGTACTAACTGTTCAGATACAACACCATTCTGCACAGTAAACAGAGTGCGGTGGAGGAATAAAGGGCTTCTATATAGAGGAGCTATAAGCTCTGGCAAGACCCACTGTGCTGCACTAGTAAAAAGCTTCCTGCTGGGGCTGCAATGGAAAACGTGACCTCACAGAGGAGTTCAGAACAGAAATGCTCAGAAAAAGATGACACACCAGAAGTTTTTGGTTAAGTCATTTGGTTCCAGGCATATAAAAGTTTCAGTTAAAAAATAATGCAGGTCACATGCACTTGGTAAGAGATTGCTATTCTCATCAGAGCTTCGAATTCCAAAGTGCCTCTGCCCTCATGTTCTTCACCTTTAGGAACACATTCATCTAGAGAGGCCCACGCCCTGGAAAGCAAAATAGGTTAGTCTGGAGTCACTGGATCTAGATTCGCCAATGTTCCCCTGCTCTATCCCAGCACAGAGGGCTCACTGACTAGGGTCTCCAAAGAACAAAGGCCAAGACAGCACTGGAGAGAAGTCAGCAATGCCCTTTCCCCGTTCCTGCTCCCACATAGAGAGGACCCTCTTATAGGGAAAGTCTGTGTTTATTAGGGCAGCAATTTATGTCTTTTACCAACATTATTAGCCAGTTCAGTGAGTGTTTCAGAGCTGGGGTCTCTTGCTATGTGATGGGATCCTGAAGTTTACTTAATAAATTAGGCTTTTGCAAGGAAAAAATGAAATGTGTCACTTCATCTGGTTATGAATAAAACCATAGTCTAGGAAAAACACCCACCTCCCCACCCTTGCCCCAAACAAGCTTTTATTTTTCAATATAGAGCTACATTTTGCACAAAGCATGAATCAAGTCACATATTTAATGTCAGTAGAGTATAATTTTACAGGCAGGCCAGAAAGGAAAAGGGGGGATGTAAGCACGTAAAACTTATTTATATTTTTATTTATGTCTACGCCCCACAGATTGAAAAGAAATTTTCAAGAGCACTACTTCTGAAGCTAACCTACTCCCAGCGCCTGAAAATTTGGTGCTTATTGAGCACTGCCCTCTGGTGTCCAAATGGATCCCTTTAGTTTGCCTCGAGGCAAAAAAGTAAGCCTCTCTATAATTAAACTAGTCTACAATCTGCATTCATTCTTTCACTAAATATTTACAGAGAGCCTAGTACGTGCAAGTTTGTGGAAGGAGATGAGATACACAGACGTAAAAGAAAAAAAGACACGGTTCCTTGCTGTGTTCTTACGGAGCCCACAATCTAACAAGAGAAAGCGGCTGCAATCACACAGTTAATTTGATCATACAGAAGAAAACCCTTCACCTAGTTTCTCAGTCAAATGAGACCGACACATCTGGGTTGTCTCCCTTTCCAAACTGTTCTCAACCATTATTCATGTTAGCAGGTATCTGGCAGGCTTTGGATAGAATAGTCTTTGAAGTACAACGTTTGTACCCCTTTGGTGAAGGGGACGTTCTGAAATAGAGAAGCCATCCTCTATTATAATGATCAAGGCCTAGTTTGAAAGGTTTCTGTGGGAATGCTCCTTTGAGTTAACCCCAGAAGATACTTCTGGTCTTGTGGACACCTAAGAGCTCACTGGTTACCAGATCTGACATACAAATCTAACATTCATTAAGCCTCACATTTCTTTCTGAAAATGCAGACTGTTTTTGCAGCACTGTGATGAGAAGGCTCAAAAGGAATCAAGTGGTAGAGACCCTAAGAATAGATCATAAACTGTCTTAGGATCCTTAGATCTACAAATTGCCAACTGGAGCCACAGAAACACACATTGTTTTGAACGGGTGCATTTTCAGACCTTCCGGGAAAGCAGAGGGAGTCTGAAGGAGTTGTCAAGACTTTCCATCAAGAATAAAAGTGAAATTCAAATACCATCAAAGGAAAGTAGTCAGGAATGACTACAGACCAAGAATGATGCTTTACACTATTTTATAACGTTCCTCCTTTTTGCCACTTTTGCATTCTTGCTCCTGTTGTCTTTTAGAGTAGTTAGCTGTGACTTGCTTCTCACCATCAGAACATGCCCAACGTGACAGGATTTATTGTAATATTACACTGATTACATGGTAAAATTATGAGATCCATCTTGCTGAGACTTTCTCCCTTGCTGGCTTTGAGGAAAACAACCAGCTGTGCTGGCAAGGCCCATGTGGCAAAGAGCTGAGGGTGGCCTCTTGCCAGCAGCCCACTAGGGACTGAGACCATCAGTCCAACAGCCCACAGGGAATCAAAAGCTGCTAACAACCACACGAGGAAGGCAAGGAAGCCTTGCCCAGTCAAGCCTCAGATGAGACTGGCCTGAATGCAGCCTCACAAAGAACCCAACTTTGAGATATTAAATGTGTGTTATTTTAAGTTGCTAAGTTTGTGGTACTATTATTATGCAATGATAGATGACTAATATTGATCTCAAGATATTTTATTTTAAAACATTGTTATTATAAAAGTGATACAAGAAAAACAGAAGACAAAGTCATCCATTTATTGCTCTGTCACCCTACTGTAAGTGCAGTTAGTAATTTGTCACCCTTTCTTTATATGCTTGGTGTGTTATTTACATCCATGGTCCTACCCATTCATACACTTCAATATCTTGTTTCATTAATTATATATTTTCTCATGTTTTTCATTATATTCATTACTAATGTTTAATGAGTACATAACGTACCATTCATTGGGTACATTGGCTATCTGTATCTGTTTAATGACTATTTCCCTATACCAGAGGTTGGCAAACTATGGCTCTACATTTGTAAATAAAGTTTTATTGGAACACAGCCATGCCCATTTACTTACATACTGTCTATGGTTATTTTCGTACTACAAAGAGCACATTTGAGAAGTTTTAAGAGAGACTATATGGTTTGCAAAGCCTAAAATATTTCCCTTCTGGCCATTTACAGTAAAAGTTTGCTGACCGCTGCCTTAAACTTTTAAGTGGTTTACAATTTGGGTTATTACAACTAATACCGCTTAGAATATCTTTGTGCATATAATTTTGTATACTCTAGGCAACATAATTGGGAGGTATTAAACAAAAGTGGAATAACTGGGTCTACTTAACAAAGATGTTTCTAGGGCTGGCACTGTCCCTCACCATCTCTCTAACATTCTAGCCAGGATACAATAATGGCAGTGGTAATAAGAATGGAAAGCAAGGCCCCGTACTTTCATAGGTGGCACTTCTCTGGTCCCTATTAATCCACATGTACATGTACTTTTACGGTTGGAATGAGCATATTTTTACTTTTGGTATAAAGTCAACAGTAATTGCCACATAAAAACCAACTGGAAGAAAACTTGGGGATTTAAAAGTAAACTGAGCAAACTCTCCA
This sequence comes from Panthera uncia, assembly GCF_023721935.1. NCBI lineage: Eukaryota > Metazoa > Chordata > Mammalia > Carnivora > Felidae > Panthera > Panthera uncia. Next base: position 23,495,762 of record NC_064813.1, read on the forward strand.
GATGTCAAGGTGTCCATGAAATGCCATTCCAGGCTAGCTGTAGTGGCCAAAAGGCACTAAGTGCATTGAATAAGAAAAAGGTGACAGTCTCAACAATGTGTAAGCAGTGGCGGCAATGAACAGTGAGGCAGCTATGAGTGGGGGAGACAGAAGAAACACATGTGTTCTACCCCTCTGAACACATCCTAAGCATAAATTTGTATATAACTATAATTAAACTGTCTCCAGATAAGAAAGTTCTAGAGCAACTATCCTATACCTAGGAACAACAACAAAAAATTCTTCTATCTGGGAAAGTTTTATTCCTCAAAAAGAAAAACTTATGGAATGGGACCAACTAAGTCAACCCTAACTATCTCTGAGATAAAGGATGAATCAGGTTGACGGATCTCAAATCCAATCCCAAAGTAAGCATCAGGAAGAAAAGGGGTCATTTTCTAAGGAAAAAATTCTGCAAAAAAAAAAAAAAAAAAAAAAAAAAAAAGATCAGGATGGACCTTTTCCCCAGTATGGAAGGTAATTTAAAAGCAAAATCAGATAGATATTTAATGTAATTATCCCAATTACACCAACAAAATATATAAAGAAACCATATACAACATATTTACTTTATTAAAATATTCCTATCAAAATGCCAACCCATTTAACATTTTCTAAAGATGTATTCTTTTGGCTGAAACTTTTATAAGCCTTTATATTCCACGTTAGTTAATTATCAAATAATATCGTGACTTTATAAAGTACTCTAGGAAATGATGAAATTCTCCAAAGAATAAGTAAATCTAATTATTTTTGTGAAACCTAGGAACATATTACTTTAAACAAAACAGCCAGTTTTCTGAGGTGTGAAAATCAGGTCATTTTTTCCTTGAATTTTCATATTGCAAAGGAAGTTGAATAGCTTGATTCACACTTCAAAACATGTCATGATTTTCTTTTTTTTTTTTTTCCACTGTTTACTGATAGTTGCCTCAAAACTGACCTGAGGGTCTGGCAGCATAAATCCATCAGTAAGTTTATAATAGACTATTGTGGAATCGGACTCCACTATGGCCAAAGTAAAAGACATTGGCAAATCTGGATCACCTTGCAATTTTCGAGATGCCTTCAAGATCTCCCTTATCCTGAAAATAAAGCCACAATACATTTAGGATTCATAGTCACTCAATTAATAATAAGATCAAACACTGTAAAATCTTGGGGAAGAGGGAGTCAATAACATTGTATCCACAGTGCTGACTCAGGAAATGTCTGAAAGCTCAAATATAAACATCTAAAGTTGCCATCTCATACAGAAAATCCTGCAACTAAGAGCCATTTACTGAAAGCCATCTTTCAGTCCCTTTTGTATTTACCCGTCTCTCCTGATCATCGTACATGAGAGAATTACTGCATTCTGGAACCTACAGAATAGGGTACTAACAGTGTTCAGTGAGTCTACATTGTCTAGGGATCCTGGGCATTCATTGTCCAATTTTCCAACTTGGTATCGTATGGCAGAACAATGTGGTATTCAGGTTTGCTTTTTAAAAAAAAAAAAAAAAAAGGTTATAATAAACATTTCCAAGTTTCTACATGGTATTAATCATTTCTACCTTTAAATGGCTATGTAGTATCTATGGACTCAAAATTTACCCAATCATTCCCCTATTTCTGTAAAGTTCTTTGAGGCCTTTTAGGGGGAGGAGGGTACTAACAAAGATGTGGTTATGAGGTTAGTTGTTTCTGTTGGGTCTTTCCAAGGATTGGAATTATTATATATGAATATAAATATTTTTATGGTTCTCAATATGTATTCTGATACTTAACAGAAGCTAAGAGAAAAATATAGAGAGGAATAAAACTTTTTTCTTATAAGGTTATATATCAAGCATCAATTTTATAAAGGATTTCAGTTTGCCTGCTATGGAAAATAATGTACCAAATCGAATATCTAAGTCTTCAAAGTGCTATTAGCTTTTGTTTACCACAAACTAAAAATCCTTATTACCTACTCAATAAAGCCTATGTTCAATAATTCAGTAACATGTATCCTCCAGAGGAGCTTTCTTAAAAAGGCAAATAAAAAATGATCAGTTGTTTTTTTCATTAAGCTAACCAATTCTCCAGAAATTGGAAAAAGATTTACTGGCATATTAACATGCTACAAGTGAATACATAAATAACTCAATACTCTTGTGTTCTTTAGCAAAAGTGTAATTTATCCCCTTAAGTTCTACTTCCCATCCCTAAGTAAAAATTCTTATGGTCACTCTTCACTCATCTTATTAGCTATTAAATGTATAAACAATCTAAAAAGAAAAGTCTCTGCTTTGAAGCATTCTTACTACAATAATTATAATTTAAAAAAAAAACATTATAGAGACTGGAGAATTTAGTGATTTAAAAACAGCAATAAACTTTTAGAAAGCTGGAACTAAATTATTCTTGCTAAAATATCACTTAATCACTTTATGTCACCCAGTGATAAGTGGTTTGTGAAAACAGTTGCTAAAGGCTGCTTACCTACTACCTCTCATTTAAGTGTTCACAGGCATGTAATAATATAAGGAGGGAGGGGCGCCTGGGTGGCGCAGTCGGTTAAGCGTCCGACTTCAGCCAGGTCACGATCTCGCGGTCCGTGAGTTCGAGCCCCGCGTCAGGCTCTGGGCTGATGGCTCGGAGCCTGGAGCCTGTTTCCGATTCTGTGTCTCCCTCTCTCTCTGCCCCTCCCCCGTTCATGCTCAGTCTCTCTCTATCCCAAAAATAAATTAAAAAAAAAATATATATATATATATAAGGAGGGAATGTGTTTCTAACTTTTTTTCCTCAGAGTCAAGCCATTTCTAAAACGACCTTGAGTGAGTCAAGTCAACAATATGGTAATACTTCAGTTGTTAAGCATAACTGTCAGGCAACATTTATTGGATATATAAAATCTGTCTACCTGGCAAAATCTTAATTCCTTTTCAGGAATTAGCAAAACATCATCTTTTAAGTCTTCCCTGTCACCTTTCCCCAACATCTAGGCAAAGTCATGAATCTTAGCCTACAGACGCACCTTGTGCAAACCTATACTACTGTAATTGCTACCTTGTATTTATACCTCTCAGTGTCTGTTTTCCATTGGACTGTACCCATTTTCAGTGCTGAAGATAAACACATTAGCCCAATGCCCAATATTGTAGTAGAATATCTGGGCAGAATGAATGAATGAAGAAGCTTTGAACAAAGATTTCATATGGCTAAATGTATTTCTGACAAATACTTTTCTAAAGTTTACTATGCAATTCTATTGTACTAAATAAAAGTTTACCTGGTCTTGAAAGATCACGATCATTTTTGGTACTTACTACTGTAGATACCATGGTAGATGGTGTATCAAAGAACTCCCTAGAATTTCTTGAAAGTATCTGCTATTTGCTTGCTTTTTATTCATCAAAACATTCTAATTATTTTATCACTTGTCTCCACACCAGAACTTGGCCAACTATAGTCATCTGTTTCTTCATGGCCAATGAGCTAGGAATGACCTCTGTCTTTAAATGGTACATTTTAAATGGTCATATAAGTATCTACACAATAGCCACGATTTTGCTACTTTGTCCACCAAAGCCTAAATATTTCCTACTTGGCCCTTTCAGAAAAGATTTGCTGACCCCTACTGTATACTATGAAAAAGGTTAAAAATACGAATTGTAGGAAATGACCATCAGGGCAGTGTACTTTTTTTCAAAACTATTTATTCAAAAGGAAGAGAAGAAGGAGGTTCTACTTCTTTTTTTTTTTTTTAATTTTTTAACGTTTTATTTATTTTTGAGACAGAGAGAGACAGAGCATGAACGGGGGAGGGGCAGAGAGAGAGGGAGACACAGAATCTGAAACAGGCTCCAGGCTCTGAGCTCTGAGCTGTCAGCACAGAGCCCGACGCGGGGCTCGAACTCATGGACCGCGAGATCATGACCTGAGCCGAAGTCGGCCGCTTAACCAACTGAGCCACCCAGGCGCCCCAAGGAGGTTCTACTTCTAACTAGAATGTAGAAGACCTCAAAAACAGCCATTCCTACCATAACAAAGAAAAAACACCTGAATTTTTTTAAAATATCAAATTTTTCTTTAAAGGCATAAAAGAAATGTGAACACAGAGTTTAGAGGAAATACACTTTAATGAGAACTGAGTCCTTCTCAGGTAAGTAGAGAACATGAGATAAGCCACTTCCATCCCTGAGGGCAATTGCGAAATGTGGGCACAGTGGCTAGACAAGGAAGCCAGTCACAGGCGAGCAACTTCACTTTGACAAGAGAAGCCATCAATACCTGTAAGAGCCACACATGACCTAGCATGGTGGATTGAAGTCTGCAGGGACACCAGTCCCTCCAGTTCACCAACTCTCCTTTATAGGACTAATGCTGCATTTAGGGGACAGCATGAGAAGTTAGGGAAGGACTGGAAAATAGCAAGCAAGCTCTAATCACAAAGGCCTCAGGAAGAGAGAGGTCTGATTCCATTCTCAAGACATCGGAAACTAGAAGAGAATGGAGATAACTAAAGTTGTAACTCAGCCATGACTAATCCTGACTTCCGACTACATTGACTAAATCAGGCCCTGACTCCACTTGCCAGAGAGAGGAAAGGATGAGCTCCTTGGGGGCATGGAGTAGACAACATGGGTCTCTTATTTATACACAATGTCCAGACACAGTGAACAATTCTAAGCTATGTGAAGAAGCAAGAAAATGTATCTAATAGGGGTGCCTGGGCGGCTCAGTCCGTTAAGTGTCCGACTTCAGCTCAGGCCATGATCTCATGATTTGTGAGTTTGAGCTCCACATCGGGCTCTGTGCTGACGGCTCAGAGCCTGGAGCCTGCTTCTGATTCTGTGTCCCTCTCTTTGCCCCTCCCATGCTTGCACTCTGTCTCTCTCTCTCTCTCCCAAAAATAAATATACATTAAAAAATTTTTTTAATTAAAAAAAAAACAATGTATCTAATAATCAAGAGCAAAAAGTCAATATAAGAAGACCTTCAGAAAACTAAGGTTGTTGAAAAACTCAGATGTTGGTTGGAATGAATAGCTAAAGGCTCTTAAAATAACCATTATAAAAACGTTACACTATTGAGGGAAAAACACCGACAAAATGGGTAAGATAAAAAAATTTAAGTAGAAAAATGAAAATTCTGAAGAAAATAGACATTCTAAAATTAAAATATATATGTTTTTTCAAAGTATCAACTAGGCTTAGTGGTAGACTACATACGGCTAACTAAAGGATTTAGTAAAGCTGAAAACAGGTCACAAGAAACTGAAAGTACAAAGAGAAATAAGAATTAAAAAAATACATGAGAGGACTTTGGTACAGTATCAGTCTAACATATGTGTAAATAGAGTTACAGAAGGAAAGAGAATGGCATATGCCTTAATCCGTTCAAGCTGCTATAACAAAGTATCAACATTAGGTAGCTTATAAACAACAGAAATTTATTTCTCATAGTTCTGGAGGCTAGAAAGCCCAAGATCAAGGTACCAGCATGGTCTTGTCCTGGAACAAGGGGCAAGGGATCTTCACCAATTTTGGAAACGTTTCAGCTACTTCTTCCATACTGCTAGATTCTAAATGTGTCCCCCAAATTTCCTATGCTGAAATCCTAACCCCAATGATGATGATATTAGGAGGTGGGACCTTTGGGATGCCAAGTCATGAGGGTAGAGCCCTCATAAAGGAATTAGTGCCTTGTAAAAGAGACCCCACGAAGATCCCTTGCCCCTCACCATGTGAGGACACAGTGAGAAGATGCTGGCTTTGAAACAGGAAGAGGACCTCCACCAGAACAAGACCATGCGGGTACCTTGAAACAACACAAGAAACAACAGGTATTGGCAAGGATGTGGAGAAAAAAGAACACTCTTGCACTGTTGTTGGGAATGCTAACTGGCGCAGCCACTGAAGAATATAGTATGGAGGATCTTCAAAGAGTTAAAAATAGAACTATCTTATGAACCAGCAATCATACAACTGGGTGTTTACCCAAAGAATACAAAGACACTAACTTAAAAGGATACATGCACCACTATGTTTATCATAGCATTATTTATAATAGCCAAGATATGAAGCAGCTGACGTGTCCACTGATGAATAGATGATTTGGTGTATATATATATATATATACATATATATATATATATGTATATATATATATATACACACACAGTGAAATAATATTCAGCCATAAAAAAGAATGAAATCTTGCCATTTGCAATACATGGATGGAGCTAGAGAGTATAATAAGTCAGAGAAGGCAAATACCATATGATACCACTCATTTGGGGAATTTAAGAAACAAAACAAACAAGCAAAGGAAAAAAGAAAGAGAGAGAGAAAAAAAACCAACCAAGAAACAGACTCTTAACTATAGAGAACAAACTGGTGGTTACGAGAGGGAAGGAGAGTAGGGGGATGGGTTAAATAGGTGGCGGGGAGTAAGGAGTGCACTTGTGATGAGCACTGGGAGATATATGGAAGTGTTAAATCACTATATTTATACCTGAAACTAATATATGTTAACTAACTGGAATTAAAATACAAACCAAAAAAATTAATTTTCTTTAAATATCCCTAATTGGCAGAGTATGACAAGGATGGGACACAGATGGAAGGGGGAAAAAAAACAACCTAATAAGGCAATTTTTACATAGTTTCCATTTCTTAAGATATGGTATCGTTTGAATCAGAAACATATACGTGTGTGCATGGACATGTGCACGTGCATGTATGCGTGTGGCTTTTTCCTAAGGCAAACTGTTTGCGAATTCTAGCCCATATACTAAACTTTAGGATAGAAATTTCCATCTCATTCATATTTGTTTCCAGAGTTCTTTAATATAAACAGCAAAACATTTTCAAATTTACTCAAAACACCTATGTGGGAAACCTAACATGTGAAAATTAGCTCAGAGTTGTAAAAGGGGTTTTGTCTTCAGAGTTGAGGGAAATCACTGTCAAAAATGAAATGGAAGTTCCCATCTCAGAGCTCTGTTTATCCTACTTGTTTGTGTGTTGGGGGAAAACTACCAGTGAGTTTTCTCAGTAGTAACAGAATAAAACTAAAAGCATTGAAGGGAAGTCTTACAAAGATTCTTGTTCAGGATCTCTTCTGGTCTGTTTTTAGCAAATGTTTAAAGCAACGCCATCAAAGCAACGCTATCATTTTTCCCTACTGGAGATCTTTATTGTTTGTCTCCTTTATGGGACCCTGATAAACTCCTAAAAATGTTACTTTGTCTTTAAGTCAACAGACTGCATTCTCTCAATGTAACAGCAACAATATAACAAAAGGTTCCAAAGTTCTACTTTAAAAATCACACACAGTTGTAAAGATGCTGAGAACAATGAAGCCGCACTAAAATACTATAATCTCACTTGACTTCTAACAAGTTTACAGCCTGAAATCTTAACTCAGAAAGCTCAGAACAAAGTTTCCTAGATGTGAAAATTTTTAAAGCTCAGTTCTTTGGAAATATATTGGGGAGATGTGTCATCACACAAATCTAAAATAATTTAGATAAGAAAATTATTTATAGTTCTTATTTCATAGAAATCCACATATGAAAAACATAACCTATGCATTCATAATAAGAAGTTCCCGGTCTCAAGTTCACTGTATTTCAAAGGAAAAACCTAAAGAAAGAAATAAGCAATAATCACAGTTGTTGATCAGCAGTAACAGAAGCTGAGGTTTATGACAGGTTTTCCTTCTCGTAACTTCAGAGAAGAGCTAAACATACTGGACACAGAGTAATTCTGCAGTTTCATAAAAGCTCACTTGAAAAAGTCTGAGGCAAACACATAGGTAACGTTATCTGGCTACTGCCCTTCCTCCAAGGTATGTAAATGCCTTCTGTAAATCTTAGCATTCATTTTTCTGTGACGATTCCCTAACAGAGACTGAGTGATCTCTGAAGATCTGTACGCAGGACAAACAAGTTGAAAACGTTTTTTTAGCTCAAATGTTGTAAAATAGAATGTATAACAGGTTAAAATTATTATTAATTTCAATCCACAGAAAGTAGTGTGTCCTGTCCTCTTCAAGGTGGCCAAACTGGTACATACTGTAACTGTATCAAGCCATACTCCTTGATCTGCCTCGTTACTGGATCAACACATCATAATGCAACTCTGAAACACAATACAAAATTAAATTGGTGCCCAAGGGTACCAAAGAAGCCTTATTCATTCACAGGCTCGACCTTGATGAAAAGTTTCAAGGATAACAGACCACTTCCTTGGGAATGATGCCAATGTCTTCTTAGTTTAAAAAAAAAAAAAAATCAAGGCAGTTTAAGTCCCAAGGTTGGATTATTGAATAACTAAGTTCCTGTGTGGCCATTCACCCCAGTGGGAAGCCATTCTGCTAAAATAAACTTCAAGCTCTTTTTTTTGTTTTTTTTGAGGCTAAGAGAAAAAATGTTGTGTCAGTTGAAAGACACTGCTGGAATTGGGGGTTTCCAGCAACAGATTTCCAGCAGAGGCAGTATGAGGACACACATTTTGATATGCGGGAAACCAAATGACAGAAATTGTTTTATCAGTTATTAGACTTCAGGCCTCAAATAAAATAATGGTCATTAAATGCATTTGTAATAAAGTATATACTTTTGGAGAGAAGAAATATTTTTTGATTACAGGGAAATAATGGAGTATCCTTCAATGATGTATGTAGCACTTTAGGATTAAATCTTATAACTAAGAACATCTTTTCAAACATCCTAAAAAAGGAACTCAAATATTTTTAGTAACCTTTTACTCCACCATTAATGTAAGTCCTTTCCTCAAGACACTAAGGAAAAAGAAGGGTTGAAAGGTGGTTGGTGCGCAATGAGGATATAAATGAAAAAGAATTTAACTAAGAAGTAAGGAAGCTATTCATAGCACTGGCAGAGTGCCTCTTCAGACCTGTGAGTGTTCTCTATTTGCAGATGCATATTATAGTTACAGTATAAAGTGTGGGAAACAGTGATAAACCTTGCAAGTGGATGGATTTTTCAGACATTCTAATTTTCTTTGGAAACTCTTGGAAGGTTGCTTGTAGCGTATCTTTATGTTCTTTATAATGTTACTTAGCAAGTCTCTGCTGCAGGAGCTGAGTAGTCTGAGAGTTCATTCATTCATTCATTCATTCACGCATTCAACAAATAATTAAGACCAAGTACTACCTAGACACTGGGGCAACAGCAATAAAAAGAGCAAAGTTCCTGCTTTCATGGATGTTATTTTCTAGTGGAGGAAGGAAGATAGGAAACAATCAAAGACTACCAAATATGTAATATATTGAGTAGCAACAAATGTGGTAAGTGTTCTAAAGGAGGACTACTTTATCGGCTGCAATTGTAGAGCGGGTGATAGTAGATTCCACCAGAGTAATGACAGTGTAGCACAAGAATGGGCAGAAATGACAGATTTGGAATATACTTTTAAGACAGAACTGCCAGAATTTGTTGACGTGTTAATTTGGGGTATGACAATTAGGTGGACTAAAACTAGTAAGAGATTATAGCAAGGTTACAGGATACAAAGTTAATATAGAAAAGTCAAGTGAGTGCTTTCTTATATACCAGAAATGAACAACTATAATCTGAAATAAAAAAGACAACATCATTTATACTTGCATAAAATAGGCATAAACCTAACAAAAATATGTACAGGATCTATATAAGGAAAACTATAAAACTCTGATGAAAGAAATCAAAGGAAATCTAAATAAATAGAGAGACAGTCTATGTTCCTGGATAGGAAGGCTCAATATTGTTAACATGCCAGTTCTTCCCAAAGAGAGCTACAGATCTCAAGCCCAAACAAAGCTTTAACAAATTATTTTGTGGATATGGACAAACTGTTTCTAAAGCTTATATGGAAAGGCAAAAGACCTAGAATAACATAAGACTGAAGAAGATCAAACTGAGAGGACTGACTTACCCAACTTCAAGACTTATAAAGCTATAGTAAATTAAGACCATGTGGGATAGGTGAAGGAATAGACAAATAGGTTAATGGACTAGAATAAAGAGCCCAGAACTGACCCACAAAAATCCAGTCAACTGATCTTTGACAAAGGAGCAAAAGCAAGTCAATAGAGAAAGAATGGTCTTTTCAACAAATGGTGCTGGAACAATTGACTATCAACATAGAAAGAAAATGTATCTAGATACGCTTCTTACACTTTTCACCAAAATTAACTCAAAGATGATCATACATCTAAATGTAGAACACTAAATCATAAAACATGTAGAAGACAATGTAAGAGGGAATCTAAGTGACCTTGGAATTTGCAATGAGTTTTTTTTTAATTTTATTTTAAAGTTTATTTTTATTTATTTTGAGAGAGAGATAGAGAGCAAGAAGGGGAGGGGCAGAGAGAGAGGGAAACAGAATCCCAAACAGGCTCTGCACTATTAGTGGGGCTTGAACTCACGAACCATGAGATCATGACCTGAGCCAAAATTAAGAGTCGGACACTCAACCAACTGAACCACCCACACCAACTGAGCCCCCAGTGATGAGTTTTTAGATACAACACCAAAAGTGTGATCCACAAAAGAAAAAAATTACTTAGTTGGGCTCTGTTAAAATTAAAAACTTCTGTTATGCAAAAGGCACTATTAAAAAAATGAAAAAACAAGCCACACGGTGGGAGAAAATATTTGCAAAACACATGTTTGACAAAAGGACTCGTATCCAAAATACATAAACCCTTAAAACTCAACAAAAAGAAAAACAACCAGCCCAAATAAAAAAAAAAAGTGGGCAAAAGATCTAAACAGGCATTTCACCAAAAAAGATACACAGGTGGCACATGAACATATGAAAGATGCTCAACATCATATGTCATTGGGAAACTGCAAATTTAAAAACAGAAGATACTACTTATGCACCTATGAGCATAGCTAAAACTCAAAACACAAAAAATGCCATGGTGGCAAGGATGCATATTGCTAAGTGAAAGAAGCCAATATGAAAAGGCTACATACTGTGTAATTTCACCTATACAGCATTCTGGGAAAGGCAAAACCAGAGAGAAATTAAAAGTTCAGGGGCTGCCAGGGGTTCAGGGTAGGGTCCAAGGGATGAATACATGGAACATAGGGGATTTTTAGGGTGGTGAAACTACTCTGTATGTAATGGTGGACACATGGCATTATGAATGTGTCAAAATCAATAGAAGTGTTCAATAAAGAGTAAACCCCTAATGTAAACCATGGGATTTAGTTAAAATAATGTATCAATATGGGTTCATTAATTATAACAAATGCACCACACTAATGCAAGATGTTAAAAATAACACTAATAAACACTGCGCTGGGCTGGGGCTTATATGGGAAACCTCTGTAGTATCTGTTCAATTGTTCTGTAAATCTAAAATTATTCTCAAAACTAAAGTCTATCTATACAGAGAATGGCTCCAAGGGTTTTGGCCTGAGCTTCAGAATGAATAGAGTTGCCATTGACAGACTTGGGGAAAACTGCAGAAGGACCAGTCTAGGTGACAAATTGAGTTCTTTCTGGACATGTTATTTGAGGTATCTTTTAGATCTCAGTGGTGATATCAAAAAGGCAGTCAAACATGGAGAGTTTGAATTGGAGACATAAATTTGGGGGTCCTCAGTATATCAATGATATTTAAAACTGGAACCAGATGAGGTTTTCTAGGGAATGAGTATGAGGAAGAGAAAAGCTCAGAGATCTAAGCCTTAGAGCATTTAAAAAAAAATTTTTTTTTTAACGTTTATTTATTTTTGAGACAGAGAGAGACAGAGCATGAACAGGGGAGGAGCAAAGAGAGAGGGAGACACAGAATCTGAAACAGGCTCCAGGCTCTGAGCTGTCAGCACTGAGCCCGACACGGGGCTCGAACTCACGGACCGTGAGATCATGACCTGAGCTGAAGTCGGACGATTAACCGACCGAGCCACCCAGGCGCCCCGCCTTGGAGCATTTTAACATGTAGAGGCTAGAAACCTGAAAAAGTTCAGCACAGGAGGCAAAGAAATGGCAAGTGATGGAGAGTTATTAACCTCCTCAAATCCCCAAGTTATACTCTGCACTAATAGCCGATCATTTCCTATCTCTTCAGATGTGTGTATTTTAATTGGAGTCTTTAGAGAGAATGGAAACAAACATTACAATTCCTAATATTCTCATTCAAATAATTTCCCACCTTTGTGTCAGGATATACCTGTGTCTCTCAAAGGCCTCAAAGAGGCAAAACCCCTGCTCTAACTTTCTCTTGTCTTTGGATTCCATTCTGCCTCCCTTGATCTACTAGTGCTTACCTGGAGGGTGGTTACTTTTCTCATATTCTGTCTGTCTCTCCTTCCCCCCCACTTCTTCCTCATTCTTCCAACCCTCATCTCTCTCACATCACACACATACACAAATACACATGCACGCACACCCTTGTTCTAGGGCTTTCTCACCAGTTGCAGACAGGTACTCCTTCTGCCGTTACTAATACTCTGTCATAATAAACCATTTGCAATTTTCAGGCTCTCGGTCTTCAATACCTGGCTCATGATGTTACTTCTGCCAGGAACTTGCATTCCTATCCCCATTCCACATGACACGCCTACACATATTTCAAACAACTGGTCTTGCAAGGACGTTCTCAGACTCCTCCACCTCCCACACCACCAGCCGAGGCTGGATCTTCTCCCTCTGCAGTCTTCCTCAGTGCCATGTACACACCTCTCATTACATCTCTCACACTGGATATAAACGCCTGTCCGTCTCAGCTCTAGACTGTGAGCATTATGAGGGCAAGGTCTGTGATATTTTGTACCCCTTACGTCCAATACATAACAGGCACCCGGTAAATGAATAGAAAACCTAGAAAATACTGCCTTTTTAAGTACCTCTAAAGGCAAAACCTGCTTCTACTTTGCTCTAGTCTATAATTACATTTATGTTCATTATACTTAATGTTAAATAAAACTATAATTATATACATTTTTAACATTTTTACTAAAAGGTACATTATTTTGGTATAAGAACAATAAATAAAATATTAATTTTTCCCTACACATCTCAGTGTTTTAAAATATGGGTTCTTTTTCTTCTCCCAATAAAAACACTGACATAACATATTTAAAGATAAATGTTTGGTCCATTTTTATTATCTGGGTTACTGCTGTGAAAACACATAAACAGCTAATATTTCTAAAGTAATCATGTTCTTTAAAAAGGGAAAATTACTATCAATAGTTTTTAAACAGAATTATTTAAAAGCTGTATTAATTCTAACAAAGAAAAAAGAACTGCAGCTTTTTTGATTCAATGTTGGAAGAAAGGTGAGTGCATTCTTTTGAAAACAATGTAGGGGCCCCCGGGTGGCTCAGCCGGTTGAGGGTCCGACTTTGGCTCAGGTCATGATCTCATGGCTCATGAGTTCGAGCCCCGCATTGGGCTCTGTGCTCACAGCTCAAGCCTGGCGCCTGCTTCTGATTCTGTGTCTCCCTCTCTCTCTCTGCCCTCTCCCTCTCACAATCTCTCTCTCTCTCTTTCTCTCTCTCTCAAAAATAAAGATTTTTTAAAAAAATTTTTTAAAAAGAAAATAATGTTGTACTAAACAGGTTGATAGGGCTTAATAAGCTGAGCATCAAATTTAAAAAAATCACAGACTACGAATCCTAATTTTGGCTCTGACACTCATTTCTATGTGTAATGAATTGTTTTCACCTCTCTTACCACATAAATTCCCTTAACTGTACCAGGATCAAGGATCTTGACGGAAGAGTGTTGATGAAACCAAATGACTACAGTTCTTAGACTGTTAGCCTTACAGCTGCTGAACTAGCAGATGCCCAATTTGGTATATGGAATGTTGAACCTTTTTCTAAGTTTCTAGAGTAATATTCAGATTGGAAGGTACTAAGAAAGAGAACATTCAGAAACATTTTCTCTCAGATAAAATGGCTGACGGAACCCATTTTAGAGAGGTTATCAATCACCATAAATCAAAATAAATGCCACTAATTTGTGGGAGTGGAGGGATGAAATGGCCGCTGGAAAATCTATCCTCACACGAGCTATCCACTATCCTCTGGACCAAGAGGAGAGGACCGTTTATAATTTAGTCAGGTTTCAAAAGGATGAATGATTAATTCATATTACTAAGCAAGGAATTACAGTTCTCTGTAATATAAGAAATCTACAGATCGTTTCAAAAAACAGTATCTTAACTATCCTTGGTTTTCATAATTGCACAAAATACTTCACTCAGCTTTTTTTTAAACTTGTAATATCCATAAACACAGATAAGCATAAAATATGGCAACTGTGGTTTCAGTTTTCAGCACATCTCTCATATTTTACTGAAGAAACTAAATTGACATTGAAATTGGGAGATGACACAGGCTCTCTCAGAAAAGAAAACTCATAGTTCAAAAACAAAAAAACAGGCACCTGGCTGGCTCAGTCAGTAGAGCACGTGGGGTTGTGAGTTCAAGCCCCACACTGGATATAGAGCTTACTTTAAAAAAAAACAAAACAAAAAAAAACTTGAAAAAAAATTTTTCCTCATAATTTGCTATGTGTCCTGGTATAAATTAATCAAGATACTTTCACACTGGGGCACCTGGGTGGTTTAGTTGGTTAAGTGTCTGACTTTGGCTCAGGTCATGATCCCAGAGTTCATGGGTTCGAGCCCTGTGCCGGGCTCTGTGCTGACAGCTCAGAGCCTGGAGCCTGTTTTGGATTCTGTGTCTCCCTCTCTCTCTGCCCCTCCTCTGCTCATGCTCTGTCTCTCTTGCTCAAAAATAAATAAACATTTAAAAAAGAAAAGCTAGCTTCACATTTACAGCTACCTATAATACTACTACAGAAACCTGTCATACCATTGTCCTAACTTTGTTATAATATACTTCTCCCATTTAGGAACATTCAATAAATATCAGTGGCCAAAGAGAAGCCAAACTATTTGACTTCATTTGCTACCATAGCACTGAAAAAGGTCTCTGGCTTTCATTAGGATTCCTCTGGTTACCTCATCTTTAAATTCATCAGATCTCTTTGACCTCAGTGAATTCATTAATATGATTTTATACCATTGCTGAGTCTGTGGAAACTCTACTCAGAACATTTGCTGTCATTTACCAATCTTGCTACATGGATTCCTAGATTCACTTTAGTAAGAAATAACGTGGAGTACTTCCCATTTGCATATACCATCCAAATATATAACTTAATATAGTATTTTAAAATGTAAGCTAAAAATCATTCTACAGTAGCTTTAAGAGGTATTTTTAGATGAGAGAAAAAGGAGATGTGTCCTTTCCTGAAAGAGACACAAACAACCTCCTACTCCATCAGCATAATTTTCCCACTACATAGTCGGACGTGGGCACTTTACCAATTCTACTTCCCCACTGGAGATCAGCAATTAGTATTGAATCAATATTTTCACAAGGGACTATTACACACAAGACCTTCTGAGACTTGAAATATACATCAAAGTGTTTTAACTATAGACATATATCATATATAACTGCTTTACAGAAATTACAGGTCGCAAAGTGTACTTTTGCTCAAAGTAATGCATTTACCCACTTCCACTCAAATACACATTCACTCTTGCAAGAAACTGTGTAAATTAAGTCATGTCCAAAGCCTGGGAAAACAATTAGGAAATGGATACAAAAACTGTTCAGGCATTCTTATAAATTCACACAGATAAAACATTAGATATTGACTAGAACTGTTAACTTTTAAGGTGTCAGTAAATATATATACACACCAACAATAAATAATGGAAAGAATAAGCTATGCAAATACCCATGCTACTCTGCACTCAGTGGTTAGGGAGCAAGGTACCTACTGAAGTGATTTTAAGAGATACAGTAAGATTGTTCATTATCATCACTGGGGAAATGCTTTATAACTAAGTTGTCGTTACCTATGTAAATGATAGACTTTGGGCCAGTTTTACAAACAACAGACTCCAAAATTTAGGATGTAAATAAAGGAGACAGCTTATCATGCCTTCTATGCTATATGTCATTTGTAGACAGCATGGGCTTACACCTCCAGCAAATTACTAACTCCTCTGGCTCTCATGCTTTGTATACTACCCAGATTCCCTAGTAATAAAAATGTGATTTAATGTTTTTGAGGGATACAGAGCATGCACACATACACACACATGCATGCATGCATGCATACCATCAATCAAGCAGCTAAGCAGCGTAGTTTAGGATAGTGATTTACAATTGGGTGTGCTCAGGTTGACTGTGCAGTGTGTGACAAGTAATTTGTTTCTAACAATAAAGTACCAAAGTTGGCAGGTTATGATTCAATATAAAATTAAATAATCATCATTCTCATCCATTTACATTCCACCATGCTTTCCTAAGTGAGAGTCAAAGAGAGAAGTCAGCATCAAGAAGTCCTGGGAACAATACAGGACCAAAGCCTATAATACTAATACTATGTGTCTATGCAGCAATCCAACAAAAGCAAACTGGAATAGTGAGTCAAAACAACTATAATAACAAAGGTTAAAACCACCAGCAAAAGCTAAGCACTAAGTATCGATAGTTACTAAGATCACACAGAGACGTAACCAGACATTATATGCCTACCAATGAAAGAACAGACCACCAGCTATAGTCTTACTAATGTGATCAAATTAAATCTATAAACCCTCTGGTTGCAGCTGCCACTTTGCAGCAAACACAGAGGACAGGGAAACATGTTGCAATGCACCATGAGTGAGCAATTAGCAAACCCAGACTATGGGAAAGTACACAGGTCCAACTGCCCAGATTCTTTAACAGGAAAATTGCTAAGAAAAGAAAGGGATAGAGGCAGAACCAATACATCAGGGCTAGTAAGCTACTGGTCTGTGAGCCAAATCTGAACTTCTGTTTTTGTAAATAAAGTTATATAAGAACACGGCCACACCCACTTGTTTATGTATTGTCCATGGCTGCTTTCACACTAACATGGCAGAGCTGATGAGTTGTGACAGAGACAAAAGAGCCTGTGAAACTAACAGCCTTTGCTATCCAGAGCTTTATGGAAAAAGTGTGCCAATCTCTACTGCAGATTAATGGAGATTTATAAGATACGACAAAAAAAATTTAATGGGCAAAATTCATGAGACACAAAGAACTCTATAAATTTATTTGCAGAGATAAAGTTGATTTTAAATTTTATATGGAAAATAAAAGGACTAGTATAGCAAAAAAAAAAAAAAAAAAACAACTTTGAAAAAGAACAAAGTTGAAAGAGAAGCACACACACGGTCAACTGAGTTTCAACACAGGTGTCACAGTAATTAAATCACACTGGAACAACGGGACATGCATTTGCAAAAACAAAAAAAGAAAAAAAGAATCTTGACTCTTAGCTCACACCACATATAAAATTCAACTCAAAATTAACCACGGACCTAAAAGTAAAAACTAAAACTGTAAAATTTCAAAAGAAAACATAATTGAAAATTTTATGACTGTGGGTTAATAAGCACACACTTCTTACACAGAACCCAAAAATGACAAACTATAAAAGAAAATAAAAAGATTAAATTGAACATCAATCAAAATTAAAACCTCTGTTCCTCTAAAGAAATTAATAAAAGTCATAGACTAAAAGAAAATATTTTCAAAAAAATATTTGATAAAAGAATTGCATCTAGAACACATAAAGAACTCTTACAATTTATGAAGAACACAATACAACCTTTAAAATTTAAGCAATAGATTTGAGCTGATACTTGACAAAGAAGAGGTATGGGTGGCAAATATGTACATGAAAAGATGCTCAGCATCGTTAGTCATTAGGGAAATACAAATTTAAAGTCACAATGAGATATCACTACTTAACTGAATGGCTAAAATTAAATAAACTGATCATCCAAATGGTTAAAACTAAATAAACTGATCATCCAAAATGATCACCCAACTGGAACTTTTATACTTTGCTGGTGAGTATAGAAAGTAACACAGTCACTTTGGAAAATAGTTTGGCGTTTCTCATAAAATTAAAAATATATTTACCATATGAACATTTCAATGCCTAAATGTTTACTCCAGAAAACTGAAAGCATATGTCTACACAAAGACCTACATGAGAATATGTACAGTGTTTTCATCCATAAAAGCCCCAAACTAGAAACAATCCAAATGTCCAACAACTGGCACCTGGATAAACAAATGGTGGTGCATCCACATAATGGAACACTACTCAGCAATAAAAAGGGGCACACTACTTTAGGCAACAGCATGGAAGAATCTCCAAAGCATTATGCTAAGGGACGGAAGCATGACACAAAGGTTATGATTCCATTGATATGACATTCTGGAAAAGACAAAACCGTAGGGATTGATGACAGAGGAACATGAGGGAAGTTTGGGGAGAATTGTGTATTGGTTACATGACTATACATTTATTAAAAACTCACAGGTCTATTTCCCTAAAATGAGTGATTTTTACAATATATAAATTTTACCTCAGTAAGATTGACTTAAAAAAAAGGCACAACTATACTATAGGGAAACACAAGGAAATTATTACTATAAAACTATGAATAACAGTTACTTTTGTGGGAAGGAGAGGGTTATGCTTGGAACAAAGCACATGGAAGAGGTTTGGGGATAGCTGAAAAGAGTTCTATTTCTTTGCTTGATGGTAGTTACAAGGATTCAAGATGTTTGCTATATAACTCAATCTATACATTTTTATTGTGCAGTTTTCTGTATCTGGTTTTATTTTACAATAAAGATTTAAGACAAGAAACAACGTGTTGGCGGGGATATGGAGGAAAGGGAACACTTGTGCACTGTTGGTGGGAATGTAAACTGGTGCAAACAGTATGGAAGACAGTATGGAGGCTCCTCAAAAAATTTAAAAAAAATACCATATGACCCAATAATTCCACTACTGGGTATTTACCCAAAGAAAATGAAAATACTAATTCAAAAAGATATATGCACCCCTAGGTTTACTGCAGCATTATTTACAATAGCCAAGATATGGGGTAACCCAAGTGTCCATCAACAGCTGAATGGGTAAAGATGTGGGGTGTGTGTGTGTGTGTGTGTGTGTGCATCATATATATGTAATATAAATGATGGAACATTACTCAGCCATAAAAAAAAAGAATGAAATATTGGCATTCACAACAACATGGATGAACCCAGAAGATATTATGCTAAATGAATCAAGTCAGAAAAAGATAAAAACCACATGAATTCACTTAAATGTGGAATCTAAAAAACAAAACAACAAACAGACATAAACCCAGAAATAGACTCATAAGTAGAGAACAAACTGGTGGTTGCCAGAGAGAAATGGGTGGAGGGTAGGCAAAATAGGTGAAAGGGATTAAGAGGTACAAACTTCCAGTAATAAAATAAATAAGCCATGAGGATGAAAAGTGTAACATCGAGACTACAGTCAATAATTATATAACTTTGTATGGTGACACATGGTAACTACACTCACTTACCGTGGTGAACATCTTATAATGTATGTAACTGTCAAATCACTACGTTATACTAACATAATACTGTATGTTAACTATACTTCAATAAAAAAAACACCAATAAAATAGAAAGAACTCTAATAGCTATGAGACTTCGCTACCTACTATGAGACCTTGGTTCAACTCACTTAATCCTTCATTATCTTTTGGAAACAGCAGAGTATAAATAAAGATACATTTTTAACCTCAGCTTTTTATATGTGAAATTGGGATAAAATAAGTTCTCAATATACTATTTAGAATTTTAATACTGATGAAATGAGAGTATACCTAGGAATATACTTTGAAATATTGTAATGTCTACAAATGCAAAATACTCTTACAACCACAAGTTATAATCTACAGTATCACTCCCCCTGCTTAAAGCCCTTCAGTGACACCATCCATCTGGCAGCAAGTTTTACAGTGTTCTTTGTGGAACCTAGGACTCAACAGACATGCTTCAGGGTCAGGGACTCATGTACATTGCACAGATTGTGCCTTGCACAAGAATGCCTGATGCAAGCAGGTCTGAAATCCGTCTTATGCTGCTTGCCAAGCCTTAAGTCCTGGTGAAGAGACTTTTGTCAGTCCAGGAGGAGTATCTCTAATTCAAAGGCACTCTCTGAGCTAGCTGTAGCCCTATTCAAAGACTCCCCCATAAGTTAATACCTTCTTTTTTGTCAAACAGTAACAATGTGCACTGTCTGAAAAGCTTCTGCATAGTGAAGACAAACCTCCAATGAGCACATTTTAGGTTTCTCTTTCCCTGGCTACAAATGGGGTTGAGCCATTTGAGTTCCTTTTCTGTGACTTGTCTGTTTCTGTCCATGTTTTTTGTTGGTTTGTTTTTCCTGGAGTCACATAAGTTATTCATATACTATGAATCTGTCAGTTATGTGTAAATGTCTTCTCCTACTCATGAAAACTTACATATTATGAGACTATAAACCAATAACCTTTTTTTGTAGTTTTGAACTTTATTTTTTTTAAATATTATTTATTGTCAAGTTGGCTAACATACAGCATATGCAGGAGCAATTTACTAACAATCAGTAAAAGGGAAGGTGTAAATGCTAGAAGTCCCAGCCATTCTACCTCTAGACTTTCACCAGAGAAACTCTCATACATGACAACAAAGATATACTTATAGGCTCTTCATTACCGTACAATCTTTGATAGCAAAAAATTGAAATCAGTGATGGCTTTCATAATCTAGGTAACCTTTTCCGCCTCATTTCCCATACTTCCCTATTTTTTCATGAGTTCTATTTACTCATTTCTTCATCAGCTACCTTATCCAACATTATTAAGCATCTACTCTGAACCAGACACCATGCATACAGCCAGGCAATCATGCTTAATTACTTGTAGTTGTCCTGCTAAAACATGGCCTCTTACCACCTTCAGGGGGTTTTTCCTGTCCTTCCTCTGGATCCTGCTACAACCTTCTATAAAGTACTTTTCCATACTCGTACTCCATTATCCTTGTTATTCAATTACCTAACAATAAAATAAGTTGAGACAGTCCCAAATTACACATTTAATGAAATCTCAGAACAAAGGAGAATTGTTTTTATTAGATTCCATCCAAAAATTACCAAAAAATGAAATAAAATTTATTTTCCACACCAACATTTAGCGCTAGAACACTATTTTTAAGGAGATGTCTTAAGTACCATCTGATCTCATTTACATGTGGAATCTTAAAAAAAAAAAAAAGTCCCTAGATACAGACAACAGATTCGTGGTTGTCAGAGGCAGGGGGTAGGCAGTAGACAAAATGGGTTGAGGGAGTCAAAAGGTACAGGGTTCCGATAAAATAAATAAATTATGGGAATATAATGTATAGCACGGCAACCACAATTTATAATACTATATTGCATATTTGAAAATGGCTAAGAGAGTAGATCACAAAAGTTCTCACTACAAGAAAACAAATTCTGTAAACTACATAAGGTGACAGATCTTGACTAGGCTTGTTGTGATGATCATTTTACAATGTATACAAATACCAAATCATTATATTGTACTTCTGAAAGCTAATATGATGTTGTATGTCACTTATACCAAAAAAGGGAGTTGTATTGATTAACATGGTATCCCCAGTACTTAGATCACTGCCTGACACATAACACTCAATAAATATTTGGTAAGTAAAGACTAAAAAGCCTCAGCAATATTATATGACAAATAATGATGTTTAAAAATAAACACAGTGATTTATTATTGAGAAAAGTAAGAGCTGTTAGCTCTCTTACATATATTTTTATGGTGAGCTACCCTCACAAGGTCCTACCCAAATACTTTTTGGACAGATCTCAATGAATTTCTTACCTATGCGAGGCTGCCAAAGATTTAAAGCCAACAATTTTCTCCTCTATGTTACTAATGAAGGAAAATTCCTACATTAACCACAAATGTCGGAAATTACAGCATTACTGTTAGATACATAACATTTTACATATAAAGCATTCATGGAAGTAAAAACAGATAAAAGTATGCCTACTACCTAAAATATCGTTCCTGTTAAAGACCGAGGAACCATACCAAACACACATTCTCTCATTCACACACACAAATCTTTATTTGTTAAAAAGTTATTTGCATACTTTGAGTTGAGAAAATTTTATGCCATAAAAGGCATAATAAATCTAATAGGTGCTGAGCCTCATTTATGCTATTTTCTACATTATTATTCTACTGCTAATATAACTATGAATATTTATATAAAAACCAATATACAAAGACTTAAGCCCTCTGAGTTATTAAATGCAAGAGTGTAAAAATGGCTAAGTTATCCTTTCAACTAATTCTATTTAAGAAGAAAACAAGCTTTATGCAATAAAGCTGGAAAATCAATAATCATCAGTTGGCAAGAACTAGAAATTAATAGGACTCAAATTTGTACCTCTAGACTTACGAAATCATTTTGATTCAATTCAAATAGACTACTGATTTTATTTTTTAGGATTAAGTTCAGGTTAATTAAAAATGGTAGTTCCTTGTCCAAACAAATAATATAACAATAATACTAGATAATATAGTATTTGTTGCAATAACGAAAAGACACAGAGGGGGAGTTTTAAGGAATGAATTATTAAGCCTTTTAGATATAGAAAGGCTTGGAAATCATGCTAGTGAAAAATACAAAGTATCAGTGATCAAATTTGATGTCAACTCTATCAACTATTTGTTATCCAAACACACAAAAAAATCTCACAATAAAGGGCCTCTAAGAGAAGGGTGTGAATAGCCTGATATATCAAAACACAATTCTCATAACGAATTATACAAAGCCATACAAAAATACTAATAGAAATCTAAAAATTAGTGTAATTTATGGAATATAACAATAAAAGTAACCAATTATAATAGCTTTGATTTGGAAGGGATCTTACATATTATCTATGGATAATCTAGACCCCTCAATAAAGGACAAAGAAACTGAAACCCAGAGAAATTAGGTATGTCACCAACCATCAAACAAAATATTAAGTGTCAGTGCCAAGACCAGAACCCAGGTCTTAAGGTTTTAGTCCAGTGCTCTTTTTACCTCGATCATAGTGAACCAGAAAAAAACAGGTATTTATCAAAGTCCTTCATGTTGGAATTTAAGGTGCTATGCCATCTTCCACGCTTAATACACCTACCCAAATATAGCTATGTTTTTATTTGTCCTTTCTTCCTGACTCACAAGCTCAGAAGCTAGGATCCTCCTCCTTTAGCTCAATATTGATCTCAACTATTTCCTTGAATCCATCCCTTCCCATCTCTCAAGAATCTTGCTCCATGATGGGTGCCTGGGTGGCTCAGACGGTTAAGTGTCCGACTTAAGGTCATGATCTCACAGTTCATGGATTCCATCCCTGCGATAGGCTCTATGCTAACAGCTCAGAGGCTGAAGTCTGTTTTGAATTTGTGTCTCCCTCTCTCGGCCCCTCCCCATTTCACACTCTGTCTCTCTCTCTCAAAAATAAACATTAAAAAAAATTTTTTTTTGAAAGAATTTTACTCTATCAATAATTTTTTTACTCTTCTATTTTCAGCCTTTCTGAATGACAGTTCACAGGACAGCTGGCTTCCCTCAGAACAAGAAAGAGAGACAGAGTGCCCAAGATAGAAGCCATGGTCATTTGTAATGTCATCTTAGAAGTAACATCCCATTGTTTCTGTCTCATTTTATTTGTTACAAGCCAGTCAATAAGCACAGACCACACTCAAGGACAGGGAATTACACAAGGGTGTGATTACTGGAGTACAGGAAGCCAGGTTAGAAGGTGCCTGCTACAGCTTCTAAAGGAAAAAAGCAGGAAGGGGAAACTTGATAACCAGATACCAGGACTTCTGAAGCAGAAATTACGAAAATGTGGCACTGGCACAAGCATAGGTATATTGACAAATGGAATATAAAGAGAGCCCAGAAATAAGCCAATGCACAGATGGAGCTTTGGAAAATGACAGAGGTGATATGTCAGATAATGAGGAAAGAAGGGACTATTCAGAAAATGCAAGTAGAAAAAAATGATTATCCACATGAAAATAAAGTTCCTCCAGTAACTCTCTGTTTGTTCTCCATATTTGAGTCTCTTATGTTTTGTCCCCCTCCCTGTTTTTATATTATTTTTGTTTCCCTTCCCTTATGTTCATCTGTTTTGTCTCTTAAAGTCCTCATATGAGTGAAGTCATATGATATTTGTCTAGAAAGGAAATATTTCTTAACCCAGACACAAAGACATTGATTATTAAAAATATATAATATGATTATATTCAAATTAAGAACTGTTATTCATCAAAAAAATACCTGAAAACAGATTTAAAAACCGGGAAACAACCAAAATGATTATTATCAAGAATATATAGGGGCGCCTGGGTGGCGCAGTCGGTTGAGCGTCCGACTTCAGCCAGGTCACGATCTCGCGGTCCGTGAGTTCGAGCCCCGCGTCAGGCTCTGGGCTGATGGCTCGGAGCCTGGAGCCTGTTTCCGATTCTGTGTCTCCCTCTCTCTCTGCCCCTCCCCCGTTCATGCTCTGTCTCTCTCTGTCCCAAAAAATAAATAAAAAACGTTGAAAAAAAAAAAAAAAAAAAGAATATATAAAGAACTCCTACAAGTCAATGAGAAAACTACAAATAATCCAATAGGCAAAGGATATGAACAGGAATTTCTCAAGAAAAGAAAAAATAAATATATAAATAAATGTTCATTATTAGAGATCAGAAAAATGCAAATGAACACTACCAAGAGATAATTCATTCAACTGGCAAAAATCTTAAAATCTGACAATACTAAATGTCAGAGACAATACTACTCCAAAATATCTTGTTTACATTGCAGGTAGAAAGTGAAGTGAGGCAACCACTTTGGAAAACAGTTTGAAATTATCCCCTAAAGTTGAACATTACAACACTCCATCATCAGGAGGGTGGATGTGAAAACTATGGTACCATCACACGATGGAATATAATACACATACAGAACAATGGGTGAATTTCAGCAGTATAATATAGAGTGCATAAAGTCAGCCTCAAAAGATGACATGCCCTTTATATAAGGCATATATATATGCCTTTTTCTGGGAAACAGAGAAGGAGGAGACCCACAAAGTTAGCTCTAAGTTACTGCCAAGAATCTAGTTTTGTTTTGGGAGGTTGATTTGGAGAATGTGTCATGAAATAAAGACATGTTTTCCAACTATGTGTAACTAAGATTTTTTAAAAAGGTTCCAGAAACGCATGACACTTTCTTTGATTTCAACTTGCAGGTTAATCACACTCTTCCCCAACATCTAAAGCAAATATTACCCGTACCAATTATTATGGTATATCTTAAAATATCTGTGTTTCAACTATAAGGTCTTGCCTCCTTATAAGAATGAAGACATTTTCTGTTTCCTTAAGGACAGTATTTCTAACATATATATTCCTTCTCTGAAAAAGTACTGACCATACAATAAGTGCTAAATACTTGTTAAATGTTTATATTTAACTCAGTCCTCAAATAGCCCAGAGTAAAGCTATGATCTCTGTACCCTATATTCCTTTAAAAATATTTACTACTGTGAATTTAATGATTCCTGGTGGAAAGGAAACAACCTGATAAAGCCCAAAATCACCCGCCTACCTGTTATGGCTGAGGGAAGCACTGATGGGTGTAGGCACCACAGTCTGTAATCCTTCTCCTTCTATCTCAGTACCGACAAGGCAGATGAGCTGCAGATCTGGTAAGCCCACACAATTTACTTCATGCCAACTTTTACCTGAAAGTGCATCATTGAATGGACAATAATGTTAATCAAAAATAAAAGATAAAATTCTAAACTTCCACCTAATACTCTGCTGAGCAAACATCACCCATATTATCTTCTCTTCACTTTCTAGTATTTTCTGTTACCCAGTAATTCCCAAAGTATATGAATGAAGAAATGCCATAGCCCAACCCAACCCTCCAGCCCCCCCACCACAGGCCCAACAACAAAACAATAAAACAAATAACTTACTCTCCATGAGGTCCAGGTAAACCAAGAATGCTATGTAAACTTGGCTGGCATCTCCTATATCTAATTCCATCATTTCTAAATACTGGAAATGAAAATGTAATTGTCAGAGAGGTGAGAATGTCTTAATATTTTCTTTCACTCGATCAATTACTCATTACACATATACAAAAAAGTAGAAGACTTTCTTCTAGGTATAGTGCAAGTTAGAAGGCAATTAATACCTGATCCCCATCTCTAAAAAAAAAAAAAAAAAAAAAAAAAAAAACCCTGAAATTGTTAAGGCAAACACATGCACACTTGGAACTGTTAGGCAAATAAGAACTCATGACAGTAAGTGATGAAAAACCAGGGTGTAGAATAAAAAAGAAACCATGACACAAGTCAGAGCTCTACTCAGGTGGATCAGTTCGTGAATGTTTCATGGCAGAGATGGATACAAGTTGGGCCCTGAAAGGCAGATATGATTTGAGGAAATAGAGAAGTCAGGGTAACAGTGTGAATAATCACACACAGGTGGGAATAAGCCACACACAATCAAGGGCCTCTAAAGAAACCTATCTGCCAAGAATAGAGACTTTAAAAAAAAATCATTAAATGTTTATTTTGAGAAAAAGAGAGAGAGAGAGAGAGAGGTAGAGTGAGTGTGAGTGAAGGAGGGGCAGAGAGAGAGAGGGAGACAGAATCCCAAGCAGGGTCCACTCTGTTAGAGCAGAGCCTGATGAGGAGCTTGAACTCATGAACCATGGGAGTCAAAATCAAGAGTCAGACACTGAACCGACTGAGCCACGCAGGCACCCCAAAACATTTTTTAAATAGGATTTCTGTTGCAGCATGTTTGTGGAAGCCACTATTTCCATGGTCTCTGTTTGCCTGTGAAGAAAGTCTGCTAAAATGCCACTCCCGCTTCGTTCAGACTTGTTGGTCAGCGCTGGGGGAGCATTCTTCAGTGGGCTATGCCTGCAAGGGAAGCCTGAGGTTTTCCAACTATCCCAGTGACTCAGTGGGTGAGCAGGCCTAAAGTAGAGGTGAGGCATCGGCAGACCCACATGGGTATAAACTTTCAGTCCTTTCTCCGACTAGCTTTGTCCTAAGTGCGTACAGGTCCGGGAGAACAGGGGTTTTATTAGTTGTCCCCCTCATACCTCAGATGTGTTTGAAAATGACAATGAAAAGGTGACTGGAGACCAGGTTGCAAGGGTCTTGATAGTCAAACCAAAAGTTTGAATTTTACCCATAAAGAAACACTGAGGATTTCTAAGCATGAGACCAATATAATGAAATTGATGTTGCATACTATATATATTTTATATATACTATATAGTACTTACTAAATGTTCAGTGCTTTACATTAACTGATTTAATCCGGTAATGACCCTCTAAAGTAAGTACTATTACTATCCCCATTTTACAGATGAGGAAACTGAGGAACAATACGATTTGAAAACTTCTCCTTGGCCCCCCTCAAAAAATCACAAAGCTGGTGACATAACAGGTTTTCAGAGTCCGGCAGTTACTCAAAGTCTCAGGCAGAGAACTATTGGGTTCATGCTTCTTAAGGGTGTTATGATTATTCTCCTTTTTTTAAAAAATATAATTTATTGTCAAAATGGCTAACATACAGGGTATACAGTGTGCTCTTGGTTTTGGGGGTAGATTCCTGTGATTCATCGCTTACATACAACACCCAGTGCTTAGTCCAACAAGTGCCCTCTCAATGCCCATCAACCATTTTCCCCTATCGTCCACCTTTCCAACCCTCGGTTTGTTCTCCGTATTTAAGAGTTTATGGTTTGCCTCCCTCCCTCTCTGTATATATTTCTTCTCCTTCCCTTCCCCCACAGTCTTCTGTTAAGTTTCTCAAGATCCACATATGAGTGAAAACATATGATATCTGTCTCTTTTTAGGGCACTGAGTAACATCTCCATGTTTGTTTTTCTCACCTTGACCAGGATTAAGGGGACAGAGGAGGAGGATAAAATCAAGAAAGAGAACATGAAAAGGGGTGAACTCTTTTCAGACTTCTATCTTCAAAAATGTTTCTTTCCTTGACTGTTTTTAGATAATTATCTATGACATACTGCTCCCCAGCAGAAGACTGCAATGGTACTAAAGTTACTAGACCCCTCTCTGAGATTCCTACAAAACCCCCATCTCCATTCACTGTCCGTTCATTGTTTGGGAATTACTGGTCCAAGGCAGCAATTTGCCAAACAGAAGCAAGCAAGGTGCTCTATCTTCTTTGCTGCTTTACCAAAAAATACACCCACATTATTAAGCAGTTTTGCTTTGGGGAAGAATGTATTCAAATTTTAAAAGATATCAGAAAAATTAGGAATTCGTACTTCAGCAAAATCACAACGGCACACTCTGGGCTCAATGCTAAGTGCAAACGTAGCTGTGCCTAAACTTTTATCTTCTTATGCATCCAAGGCTCGCAGACTGTTTTTTGCTGTGGTTGTTGGGTTACTGCAAGGATTAAATGAGACCCTTCTCAGGAGGAGCCCTACGTTATTACTGGGCTCTGCCTTGAGAGGCGCTGGATTTAATGTCTTGCCCTGGAATGGCTGGGGTGTGTGTGTGTGTGTGTGTGTGTGTGTGTGTGTCGGGGGTGGGGTGTCCGAGCAATAGTTCAACTCTGGCTGGGGTGCGTGCGTGTGTGTGTGTGTGTGTGTGTCGGAGTGGGGTGTCCGAGCAATAGTTCAACTCTGGCTGGGGTGTGTGTGTGTGTGTGTCGGAGTGGGGTGTCAGAACAATAGTTCAACTCACTGAAACCAACAAAAACAACTGGCTGCAACAGGCAGTGTGCACACGGGTCCCCCTCCGCGAGGTTCGCGCGCAAACTCGGCGCCAGGGCCCCCAAGGCAGTCGAGGGCCGAAGGGGCGGCGCGGCCTTCCACCTGGGGTAGGGGCCTGGACCGGCGCCCTGCTCCTCTCGCGCCTTCTGACCTTAGGGTGAGTGCCCATCCAGGCGTCCTCCGGGGCCCATGAGTGGGCGCCGCCGCCGCGAACGCCGCCTGGGCCCAGGCCGCTGCAGCCCGGCGTGGGCTCGGCACCGCCGCGCTCCTCCATGCCGGGCTGAGCGGGTAGCCGGTGGTGCACCGCGCCCCGCGCCCGGCCGGAAGCAGTGGCGCGCGCGGCTGGGTTCCGCTTCCCCGGCGCGCGCTGCCTCCTGGCGGAGGGGCGCAGATCCTCAGAGGAGGAAAGTTCCATCAGCCCCTCCCTCCGGCCAACGGAGCTAGCGCCTCATCAAATGCGCTCTATAGTTTCCCTCTGCGCTCACTCAAATCTGGGCAGATGGTTGGCGGAAGAAAGTTCAAGAATACCCTTAGCCCAGAAGCTCTTAATTCTCCTTACAGCAGAGCAATTTGCAGCCCCGTTGAGAAAGTGGGGAATACTTCAGGCCTCTTTGCTTTCAGCGTTGGCTCCAGGGCTCCTTCTCCTGAGAAAAGGAGAAGCCTCATTCATTGCCCTGTCATGTAAGTTTAAAGTGTGAAAGTCGATGAGATCTCTGTAGAAGAAAGTGGAATGAAGAAAGACCAGACTGCCAAGGGCCATGTTTTTAGGCTGGATCCACCTTTCAGGATTAGAGGAGCAGAGCCTGAAGCATAGACTTGTTGAATGAGCCGTCAGAAAAGTAAGATGCAAAGCACAGTGAGTATGTGACGTGGAAGCTAAGGATGAGGAGTTTCAGATAGGCAGAGTAGGACATTTTAAGCATTTATGGCTTTACTGT
The DNA here is from genome assembly GCF_023721935.1 of Panthera uncia. Lineage (NCBI taxonomy): Eukaryota > Metazoa > Chordata > Mammalia > Carnivora > Felidae > Panthera > Panthera uncia. Next base: position 23,525,484 of record NC_064813.1, read on the forward strand.
GAGTGAAATGGGGAGACACTGGAAGTTCCTGTTACGTTTGAACAGGATCCCTGTGACTGAGGTGTTGAGAATAGATCTTAGGGCGCAAGAGTAGAAAGAGGGACCTGTTAGGAGGCTGTGGGATTAATCAAGGTGACAAGTGACTCTGTAAGATTCAAAGTCCCAGGAGGGGATAAAATTCTGTTTTCAAGCGCGACAAAGACCCTACTAGACCTTTGCCCAGCAGAAAACATCTATAAAACTTGTACATAATGCTAAAAGCAACTACCTGGATATACTAAAATGTGAACAGAAGCTTGCTGACTCTGGTAGGAAGGGCAAGTTTGCTTGGAGAAGGGCAGATGAGGAACTATACAAGGAAGTTCCCCTTTCGTTGGCATTCAGCTTGAAGCTAAGTGCATTCCAGGAGTCAGGCTCAGCAGCATCAGGGGTACATGCAGAAAACGTCTCAGTTTTGTTTTGTTTTGTTTTGTCTGGTGAACCAGAAGAACGAAGCCAGGAAACAGTGATGAAAAGACTAGAAAAATCCTGGAACGGAATGAGCCAGAGAGGGGGAATCCTCTAATTCTGCTCACATCTCTGACAGATCCTTAACCACCAGAAACAGAATCACAGCAGTTCAGTTACACACAAAATGTCTGAACTGAGACCAGAGCTGCTCCCAAGAGACAGAGTTTACAGTTCAAATCCATGCAAGAAAATTACCTACAAAGAGTGTAACATTCATCATAGAATCCAGAACCTCTACATTCTATCCTTCATAAAAGGATGATTCAAAATTACTGACATACGAAAGTCAAAATGGATCCCATTTTTTAGTCTGACTCTGGGATGAATCACATGTTGAAACTGACAGATAAGGATTTTAAAGTAACTATTATTACTCTCCTCAGTAAAGTAAAACAAAACATGTTTTCAGTAAATATAATCTCAGGAGACAAAAATCTCATGAAAGAGACAGAAAGAGAGAAAAGAACCAAATGAAAAATTCTAAAAATCAAACTTTCACAAATAAAAAACTTCACTGGGTAGATTTAACAGCCAAATAGAAATTACAGAGGAAAAACTAAGGGAACTTGAAGGTAATCATCTAAGAAATCATTCAAGGTGAACAACAAACAAAAGTCATTTAAAAAAATTTAACAGAGCCTCGGAGACCCACTATATGACATCAAACAATCCAGCATACGTGTAAATTGACATACCAGAAGGAGAAAAGAAAGAGAATAAGGCAGTGAAACAAAGAAAAAAAATTGCCCCAAATTTGATGAAAGAGAAATTTGCACATATAAGATTCTACGTGAATAACAATTAAAATAAACATGGCAAAGCCCACACTGAAATCAAACTGTTAAAAGCCACATGAGAAGCGTGACTGCATTAGAGAGAGAGATAGGGAGGGAGGGAGAGGAAAGGAAGTGAGGGAGGGAAACTGAGAGAAAGAAGAAAAGAAAACGATAAAAGAAAACAATGCTTTCCATACAGGAAAAAGAAGAGCATCTATTCCTGATGTGAGGGAAAACCACACATCAGATTCATCGCAATGTATTGCATTTGAATGAGGCCATTAACCTTTATTTCCACAAAGCAGCTGCTAAGCCCCAAAGAAGCAAATGACACTGAAATTAGTAGGCTCCCTGAAGCACTGAACAGAGACACTAATTCCAGCAATTAGAAGTAAATAAATCTCTCTGACTCCTAAAGATCCCAATCAGTTCCAATGATGGTATTTATAGAAGCATTAACAACATTTTGTTCCTAATAAGAGTAGAGGGGAAATTTTGTAAATCAGTAAGGAGATCCAATGGAATTAGGTACTATGTGGACAAGGCTCAAACATCTTCAGGGGAAGATTTTCAGCTTAAGCTTAAGAAAAAAGGGAGTTAGGGAATCCGTAAGGATGCAGAAAGAGCCATAGACAAAAAGCAACAGGCTAATGCTATCCTTTGGCAAAAAGAAGTTCTATACCTTAGAAAAAAACATGACATTTAAGCATGAATATTAAATGCTTCTAATTTTTTTTTGAGAGAGAGAGAGAGAGAGGGAGGGAGAATCTTAAGCAGGCTCCACACTGTGTGTGGAGCCCAACATAGGGCTTGATCCCACGATCCTGGGATCATGATCTGAGCAGAAATCAAGAGTTGGACACTCAACCAACTGAGCCACCCAGGTGCCCCTAAATGCTCTAATTTTTAATGTCATTGTCCAGTACAAAGAGTTGAAAACTGAAAATGGACTGTATCTTGGCCTCCATATTAAACAATAAAAACATACGTAATTCTTGGTAATTGGGAATGACTAAGACCGAAAACAAAGACTTTACGTCTGTAAACTTAGTGTTTAAAGCACACAAAATGACTATGGTGGCCATCTAGAGTGAAATCCACCAGAGAACTGGTTAGAGTTTCAGCTTCTCATGGACTAAAGAATACCTCCTTTTACAAATGCTTCAATAGCTTACTATATTAGAGAACCAAAGTGGTTAGGAAAAAACCTAGGTAAGTAACAACAAATAAAATTCTCTTTGAGTATTCTGAATGTAATCAAATTCCGTGTAATCTGGCACTTGCTCTCCTGATTTTCCATTTTGATATCTGAGCCAGACCATTTTTATTCCTACCCAAAAAAAAAATGCAATGTCTGGACAGAGACATATTAATTCAGTTAGAGCCTCAAGGGAAAAAAGTGAACTTTGAATTGTGATGTGAATTTTTAGCATTAAAAACAAAGCTTCTTACACAGTATTATGTAAGATAATGATCTCAAGCTGAAAAATGAAGGCTAGCATTCTGGATTAGCTTTTAATACATTGGTTGTAAGAATGCTCATATATATCTTGTTGCTGCTTTTGTGCACGAAACAATTTCCCATTCTCTGTGTTTCAAGGAAAATAGGTGAGATGTTTATAGTTATAGTAAAATATTTAGAATGTTATGATATTTAACCATGCATATGAATGAGCATATATGAGGACCTCTATTATATAGAAGAGCAACACTTTTCAGATTATGTTATTGAAGCTTATTAGAAAAGACCTAAATAAATGGACAGACCTATTATGCTTCTAGAGAGAAAGATTCAGTATTGCAAAGGTGGTAATTTTCCCCAGATTGATCTATCAATTCTAGCAACTCTAATTAGAACCCCAACAGGGATTTTCCTAATATCTGATAAGCTGATTCTGAAATGTGGACATAAAAGGGCCAATAATAACCAAGACCCTTCAGATGAACAAGCAGAGGGAAGTTATTATAAAGGTCTGTAATTAAGAGTATGTGCTATTGGTACAGGTATGTGATAGATAAACAAACCAATGGAACCAAGTACAGTGTCATACAAATATGGACAGAAATGATGTTGTAGATGTGGGGAGGAGTCAAAGCAATTATATATACAAATATATACACATATGTATATTTGCATAAAAGAAATTGGATTCCTAATTGCACTATAAATAAAATCAATTCCAGATAGATTAAAGGCTTAAAGTGAAATCCAAATACATAAAGATTTTATGACCCCCCAAGACAGAAAAGGATTTCCTAAGCAAAACACAAAAAGTACCAACCGCATGAAAAAAGTTTGATAAATTTCACTATATTTCAATTAAGAATTTCTGAGACAAACACAGTGTGAGGGAAAAAGCCATACACTTGCAGAAGGCATCTGTAACACATAACTGAAAGAAAAGATTCACATCCAGAATATATACAGAACTTCTAAAAATCAATTAAGAAATGAAACTGGGGTGCCTGGGTGGCTTAGTCGACTGAACATCTGACTCTTAATTTCAGCTCAGGTCATGATTTCATGGTTCATGAGATCAAGCCCCACATCAGGCTTTGCACTGCAAGTGTGAGGCCAACTTGGGATTCTCTCTCTCTCCCTCTCTCTCTCCCCTTCCCCCACTTGTACTCTCTCTGTCCCTCTTAAAATAAAAATAAATAAACATTCGAAATATGGAGAAAAAAAGAATTGAAACAAAACATTCTGTAGAAAAAAATAGGAATAAATGGGAAAAAGAGACATAAATGACTAGCAAACATGAACTGGTACTCAACTACATTGGTAGAGTGAGGAAATGTAATTGAGAGAAGAAGATATCATAAAATACCTATGAGATTGGTAACAAAAGTCAAGAGTTGGCTGAAAAGTAGAGCACAGGAAAGATGCATAAATCCTATGCTTCAGCGACCCTACTCTCTCATATGTAGCCCAGTGTGGTATTTTTCAAATGGAGGGCTAGAATCCTTAGAGTTTGTGAAATAAATTGAATGACTTGTAAAGTTTAAAACTTCAGTTTTTAAAATTGAATTATTTAAAATAGAAAAGAAAGTATCAGTGTGCATTGCATGTGGTTAGAGTAACTGTTCCTAAGTATTGCTTTATGAACATTTTGTTTCAGTTATATATTTGTCCTATAGCATGATATCAAGTAGATTTCTCACTGAAGGTTATGGTAAAAAAAAATTACCCTCTGTCGACCAGGAGACATGTACACGAATATTTATGGAAGTATGGGTTGGAACAGAAGAAACTACAACAACCCAAATATCTATCAACAGTAGAATGGATATGCTATTATCATATAATCCTATAAGCTATTACTATGCAAAAATAATGAACTATAGCTTCAATCAACAACTTGAATGAATCTCAAAAAATCTAGTGTACAGTCAAAAATATTAGTCACCGAATAATATATAAAATGTTATTTGTTTACATAAAATTCAAATACAACTTGTACATGGATGTGTAGAGTCAAAAATATTAGTCACAGAATAATACATAAAATATGATTTGATTGACATAAAGTTTAAATACAACTTGTATTTGTGATAGATGTTCACAGCAGTGTTATTCACAATAGTCAAAAGTAGAAACAACCCAAGTGTCCATTATTTGATGAATGTATAAGTAAAATGTAGTTTGTTCATACAATGGAATATCATTCAGCAACAAAAAGGAATGAAGTACTGATATAGATGTTACAACATGGACAGACTTGAAAACATTACACTAAGGGATAGAATCACAACGGACCACATATTGTATAATTCCATTCATATGAAATTCTAGAATAGGCGAATCTTTAGGGACAGAATAGATGAGCTGTTCCCTAGGGCTAGAGTTAGCTGTTCCTAGGGCTAGGAAATGGGGATTTACCACTAATGAATATGAGATTTCTTTTTGGGATGATGAAAATATTCTAAAATTGATTGTGGTGATGTTGCACATCTCTGTAAATACACTAAAAGCCATTGGATTACATACTTTAAGTAGGCAGATTGTAGGATATGTGGCAAAAATTCTCTCTCTCTCTCTCTCTCTCTCACACACACACACACACACACACACACACACACACACACCTTATTGGTTCTGTTTCTCTGGATAACTCTAATACACCTCCTAAATATGTATGTGTGTGTGTGTGTGTGTGTGTGTGTGTGTGTGAGAGAGAGAGAGAGAGAGAGAGAGAGAGAGAGAGAGAGAGAGAGAGAGATTGATATTAAGGGACTGTTTCATGCATTTGGAGGGGCTCGCAATTCCAAAATTTCCAGGGCAGGCTGGCAGGTTTGAAAGGATAATCTGTTTTACTCAAAGTTTACTGATTTAATTGTTAATTGCATGGGGGGAAAAAAAGCCTCACAGCAACATCTAGATTGGTTTGACTTAACTACTGGGTACCTTAACCTAGCCAAGTTGACACATAAAAGTATCCATCACTGGAAGTAAAGTTCTAAATAAAATTAAGAGACTGATTAATACAAAACTTAGTCTAGTACTTGTCTCTGGGGAGTAGAGCAAAATATTGCAACAGGAAGGGACACCCACAGGGTGTCAAAGTTGATGGTTCATGTTCTATTTCTCAAGGTGGATGCTGGGTATATGGACTTTCATTTTATTTGTAGTATTTAAATATATAACATATTAAATATGTAATGTATATATTCCATGTTTATTAAATATTTCATATTAAGCTTTTTCCAAGAATTAGAGTAAAAGGGATAGGTTGGTAATTTCTGTATATAAAATATATAAACAGCTCCATATATGCAGTCTTAAGTAATACTTGGCTTTGTAAATGTGAGAAGGCATCGAATGCAATTTATAGTCCAAAACACATGTCATCTGTTGTTTCTAGATATATAGTCACATTTGCTATCAATATGAGTGTCGAATTTCATTGGGAGGAATGAGTACAAACCCACAATGAAAACACCAAATTGAAAATGCCATATTAAAATTATCCCAAAATGTTTAATGGAGGTTGTGATGGGGTAGTAGATTTGTAGTAGTTTTTCTTTCTTTTTCCATTTTCAACATATTTTTTATCCTGTAGTAAAATAGACTTGAATAAATCATTGCATTTGGAGCCATTAGCAGAGAAGGACTAAATCCACCCTACACATTCATGTTACAGTATATCTGACAACATACTTAGCTTCTTTTAAATGTCCCTTCCTTCTTTCCTTCCATCCTCCCTCTATTCATGCCTCCTTCTCTCTCTCTTCCTTTCCTTCCTCCCCTCTTCCTCTCTTCATCCATGTTGTCACACATGAAAGGATTTCCTTTCTTTTTTGTGGCTTTTTTATAGCTATGATATATATCATAGATATACCCTATCTATGGTATATCTATATACCATATATATATGTATATACCATAGATAAGCTGCAATGAACATGTGGGTGCAGATATGTCTTTCAGATAGTCATTTCATTTCCTTCACGTCTAAAACCAGAAGTAGAATCATTGGATCATATGAGTTTTCTGAGAAACCTCCATACTGCTTTCTTTTCATAGTGGCTGTCTCAGCTTACATTCTCACCAACAGTGTACTAATTGTTCCCTTTTCTCCACATCCTTGACAGCATTCGTTATCTATTGCCTTTTCAATAATAGTCCTTCTAACAGGTGTGAGGTGATATGTTATTGTGATTTTGATTTACATTTCCCTGATGATTAGTGATGCTGAGCATCTTTTCACGTACTTGCAGGCCAGTTTTATATCTTTTTTGGGCAAATGTCTATTCAGGCCTTTTGTCCATTTAAAAATAGGATTATTTGTGTGCTATTGAGTTGCATGAGTTCCTTATACATTTTGGATATTAACCCCTTATCAGACACGTGGTTTGGAAACATTTTCCTCCATTCCATAAACCTACAGAAGCATTTTAGTTTGCTGTGGTCCCTCTTGTTTATTTTTCCTTTTGTTGCCTGTGCTTTGGTGTCATATTGAAAAAAATCATCGCCAAGACCAATGTCAAGGAGCTTTTTCCTATGCTTTCTTGTGGGAATTTTACAGTGTGGGATCTTACATTTAAGTCTTTAACCCTGTTTTGAGTTAATTTTTCAAGCGGTGAAAAGGTCCAGTTTCATTCTTTTGTATGCAAATATCTAGTTTTCCCAATACCATTTATTGAAGAGGCTATCTTTTCCCCACTGAGCATTCATGGTTCCCTTGTTAAATATTCACTGAGCATATATGCATGGATTTATTTCTGACCTCTCAATTCTGTCCTATTGGTCTATGTGTTTGTTTTTGTGCCAGTATCTTACTGTTTTCACTATTATAGCTTTGTAATATAGTTTGAAATTAGGAAGTGTGATGTTTCTGGCTTTGTTCTTTCTCAAGATTACTTTGGTTATTCAGGGTCTTTTGTTGTTCCATTTGAATTTTAGGATTTTTTTTTCCTATTTCTCTAAAGTTGCCACTGGAAGCTTGATAGGAATGCATGGAATCTATAGATGGCTTTGAGTAGTATGGATATTTTGACAATATTAGTCTTCCAATCCATGAAAATGGGATATATTTCCACTTATTTTTGTCATCTCCAATTTCTTTCATCAATGATCTTTTACTTCTTTGGTCAAATTTATTCCTAAATATTTGATTGTTGTTGATGCCACTGTAAATTGGATTATCATATTTCTTTTTAAGGTAATTTGTTGTTATTGTATAAAAAGGCAACTTATTTTTTGCATATTGATTTTGTATCTTGTAACTTTACTGAATTCATTGTTGGTTACCCCAATGGGTAATAGGGTTTGCAAAGTTTATGTAATCTATTGTGAAATCTACTTCTGCACCAAGCTTTGTCTGCAGACCAAATAAATCTGCACTACATTTAACATGTATAAACTACTGTTTTCATGTTTTATATATGTTGTTATGATTAATAAAATACACATTCTGTTAATGTATATTTTACGAATATGCCATGATCAGGGAAAATCCCATTTTCTTTGCCAGGCCATAACTGATTAGCACGTTCTTTATGTAATCAGCAAGAACATTAAGAAAACTAAATACACCCTGCAATTCTAGGCTCCAGGGATGCCAGCAACTGCCCATCTATCCCCCCTCACCCCAGGGAAAGGACAACGTCTAACGGTCCCTGTGGCCTACACAGAAAATTGCAATGGCAGTTTCTGAAGGAGAATGGAGGAGAAGGAAATGTGTGTAAACCACTAGATATAAAAGTATAAATGTTAGAGAAGAGGTTAGAGCAGGAGACATAGCACATTGTGAAAGGGAATGCAGTGAAAAGGCTCAAACATAAGTACAAAGAGGTCCAGGAAGGTGAGAACTGTAAAGAGGTCACTGAATCTTCCAGTGCTGAGGTCATCTGTGACTTTGCCAGAATAGCCTCTGTAAGGAAGCAGGAAACCACACAGCACTCGGGTAGGAGAGGTGGAGGTGAAGAAGTGGAAATGCAAGTGTAGACCCCCGTTGCAAGAAGCTTGACCAAGAGAGGGGGTATTGCAAGAAGGAGACACAGGAGTAAAAGAAAACAATTTTTTCCAAGGAGAGGAAAGGACTAAGTTTCTACTTGAGGGGGAGGAGCTGATGATGAAGGACCAGTTGAAGATTTGGTAGAGAGTGAATATACATGATGGAGCAAAGCAAAGTCATGGATGAGAAGGGAGTGAGTGTGGTCAAAGGCTCTGTCAGGAACAGGCGCCTCAAGTAAGGAGGGTACTGGTAGGGATATTAGAGATAGGGCTGTGGAGGGAGTTCTGTAAAGAAAGTGATACTTTTCTGAGGAGGTGAGGGGGTGGGAGGAGAGTGATGAAAACTTCTAATAGTTGCAGGGAAGAAGGGACACAAGTAAAAATCTGGGGGGGACAGGGCTGAGGGTGAACTGGAGTTGGAGGTCATGCATGTGCAGCGAGTGGTACCAACCCATCCCACATGTGGATAGAGCAAAGTCTCCACAATCCCACAAGGAAGGAACTCCAGATTTCATTACTAGCTTTCCTATGTTATGTTCAAGAGTAAATATCCTTTGGCAGTGTATTTTAGCCATTTCATTTTATGTACTAATTGTGTTCTTCCTTCAGCCCTCTTCTTTTTCTTCTCTCTTTGTCTCTGTCTCTCTCTCCTCTACTCCAACATGTATGGATGGATTTTCCTTGCCTTTGTTACTCTTTGTCCGTTTGGGTCATTAAGGAAAAAGAAAACCATTTAAAGCGAAACTCCTTTTACACCATCGTGTCAGAAAACTCAGGACCCTGGGAGGGAAAGAGAGAGGAACGGGGCTTCACAACGGTGGCCGACCAGGGGATTGATTCCCTTTAATCTCAAGGGTTCAATCTGACTCTAAACTTCTCCAAGACTTCAAATTTGGTGTAATCGAGGGTCTACTCAGTCGAGGATGAACTTCAAGAGAAATTGAGTGTATAGGGAAATGCAAACACTCTGCCTCGGTGGAAGTTAAAAAGTTGTTTACCGTAGTAATGGATAGCTGGGTGACTTTCCATTTTAGAACTCTACCCGTCTAGTCAATAGGTGCATTATGCAAAACTGGATACATTGCATCACTGTGAAGGACTTTAGACTGCGGTTTGCAAAAGCAGAATAAATTTTCTCGGAGTCTCACCGTTATGTACACACACACACACACACACACACGCCCATTGGCAGTGACGGCCACACCTCACAGCTCTGGGAGAGCCACAGACCTCAGCCGGACAAGCTGAGCCCAGACGAGAAGAACTTTCCGCGGGACTGGGGACGCACAACCCCCCTCCGCCCCCCGCACGCGGCTGTCGGCGAGCCTGAGCCCCCGGAGGGCGCGACGCCGGCAGGTCCGCGGTGCGCCCCCGCGTCAGGGCCTGGGCGGCGGCGGCGGCGGGAGGCTCCCGGGCTGCAGGGCCCGCTGCCAGTGCGCGCGCGCCAGCCGGCCGGGGCAGCCGCGTCCCCCGCCCGGCCCTCGCAGCCGGCCTCGGCGCCCTCGGGCCGCCAGTCTCCCGCCGCCCGCCGCGGCCCCGAACATGGCTGCGCGCCGCGCCGCCACCCTCGCCTGCTCGCTGCTGCTCCTGTCCGCCGCTCTGCTCCGCCGCGGCTGCCGCGCGCGCTTTGCCGCCGAGCCCGACGCGGAGCACGATGAAGAAGAGGCGGAGGTGTTCCCCGAGTCGCCGGTACAGAGACCCACGGTGCTCGTGGCCGTCCTCGCCCGCAACGCTGCGCACGCGCTGCCTCACTTCCTCGGCTGCCTGGAGCGGCTGGACTACCCCAAGAGCAGGATGGCCATCTGGTGAGCGCGCGACGCCGCGGCCGCCGGGGCCCGGGACCGTGGGGCACGCGGGACGCGCCGGGCGCACACCTCCCGCCGCCCGCGCGGCTCCCGGCGGGATCCGATCCGGAGGTCGCTTTGGGGAAGGACGCACGCGGCCGTGTGCGCCTGGGGTGTCGGTGGCCACCGCTAGCCGGCCCCGAGCTCCGGGGCGTGCGCGGGGGTGTGGATCGCGGTGGCCTCGTCCCTTTCCCGGACAGGGGCCTGGGGGAACTCCGCAAGGGGGCTAGCTGCGCCCCCTTCCACCCCGCGAGGTTGCCTCGTTCCCTGCCTCATACCTCTGGCCCTGGAGAGAGGGAATAGGGATGCTCGTCGCCGCCTAGTCCTCCAGACGCGACGTGAAGCGTAACTGTGGCCGGCAAGGGGGCTCCGGAATGTCTGGGAGGCGAACGGTGCGCCGCCCTGGCTTCCCGGTGCCCGGCTCCTGCCCCCGCCTCCGAGCCAAGAATAGTGGCTCCTGGTTCTCCAGGGGATGGGAGGGTGAGCGGTGGGGGGAGAAGGGATATGGACTCAGAGTTTGAGGTTAGGTGGGGCACACCGTGTCTTCCCAGCCGCGCCATCACCGCGGCTGTCCGCGCCAGTGCATCCTCCTGGGGCTCATTCCTCGCCCGTGATGCAGACCGCGCGGGACACCCTGGGGTACGGTGTCCTGGGGACGGAGCTGCCTTGGAGAAGGCAGACAGTCAAGTTTTGTTGTCCCAGGATAGAGCCCCGCGCCTGGTGCTGTGTTTGTTGCGGGGAGGGCCAGGGCATCAGTGCAGGTGGCTGCGCGCACCAACTTTTAGAACTCGGTCTAGTCCCGCACTTTTTAGAAACGCAGGTACCGGAGGGCGAGGAGTTGGTGGTCAGGAGAGCCGCTGAAAGGCCTGTGGAGGAGGAACTGGACACCCGCCAGGAGAGATAGGCAGCCAGATACGTGGACAAGGGGGCTTCTGAGGAAGACAGAGCCCAGGTCACTCCCGAGCAGTTTCTCTCCTGCGTTGATGAAGGGAGCTGTCCTCGGACGGGACGCATCCTTAAAGACCTGGTTGGGCAGAAAGAGAGGAGGAAGGATAAAGCAGGAGCTGGAATTGGCAGCCTAGCGGTACCTGGTGGGAGAGGTGCAGAGGTGAGAAAGCAAACAAGTCACAGAGTGCAGCACTGCCCTATACACTGCTTTACTATATACCCCATTATACGTGACTGCGGCCACGGACAAGGGCACGTTATGTGGAAACGGTGGGGCAGCCAGGTTTTCAACCAGAAAGAAGGCTTTTTTTTTTTTTTTAACCACTTCAATACCAAAGAAAACTTCACAGCTGTCAGTTCTTAGATGCTTTCTTCAAAGAAGATGTTTTATAAGATAGTCTTGGTCTTTATGCATTTGTTTGGTTTAAAGAACATTACAATAGTTAGTATAGGAAGTTAGTGAAGGGTGAAGCAGGTACTAGGCACAGGCTTTGCTTGATGTACAGACATTACCTCTTCTATCATAGGGTGAACTTCTGAAAGAGACCCTAGGATCCCTGTTTTACAAACAGAGCAGCTGTGACTACGACCAGTTCAATAACTCAGAGTCACCGAAGTAATAAATGGCAAAACTGGAATTGGAACCCAGGATTGTCCCTGAAGTCCACCCTAAAAAGATAGTGGTGGGAACTTGGGACAAACTAAATTTATATGCACCTATAGGCTATGAATGAGGAGGCAAGTTGTTTGTCACTAACTTGTTTTGTGGCTTTGGGCCAGTGGCTGGGGATCCATAGACATCCGTTTCCTCATCAGTAGAATGAAGGAATTTAGAATGAATGATTTCAAAAGTTCGTTCCGGCTCTTGAATTCCATGGATTTTTGATATGATCAGAATCAAGCAACAATGATTGTGCCTCCAAAGTCCTCTGGATGTTCCACATTCTGCGGACGTTGATGTTCTTTTCAGATGGCTAGTATTCCATTTCTGCACTGGCTTCTGGGACCTATTTTCCCTTACCCTTGTTAATAGTCCATGTAACTGTACCTTGTCCCTTATGGCCAGTGTTGGAAAGTTAGGGGAAAAAATCCAAGGCTTGAATAGGTTTTGGGCAACCACTGCATTAACCACTAAAGACTCTTCTTTTTTTTTTTTTTTTCCTTTTTAACATTTATTCATTTTTGAGAGACAGAGTGTGAGTGGGCGGGCAGAGAGAGAGGGAGACACAGAATCTGAAGCGTGCTCCAGGCTCCGATCTCTCAACACAGAGTCCAACACAGGGCTCGAACTCACTGACTGAGAGATCATGACCTGAGCTGAAGTCAGATGCTTGCCTGACTGAGCCACTCAAGCGCTTACAGCTCTCAAAATACTTTCATTAACTATGTCATCTTGTTTGATCCTTGCTACCGTTCTGTAAAGAAATACAAGTATCTCCATTTCATAAAAGAAGACAGTATATCTAAAGTAACTGACTTAAGATTACATTTATTTAGGGGCGCCTGGGTGGCTCGGTCGGTTAAGCGTCCGACTTCGGCTCAGGTCATGATCTCACTCACCGTCTGTGAGTTTGAGCCCCGCGTCGGGCTCTGTGCTGACAGCTCGGAGCCCGGAGCCTGTTTCAGATTCTGTGTCTCCCTCTCTCTGCCCCTCCCCTGTTCACGCTCTGTCTCTGTCTCAAAAATAAATAAACGTTAAAAAAATTAAAAAAAAAAAAAAAGATTACATTTATTTATTAATTTCACAAATACTTAATGAGAGCTCACAATGATTCTAAACACTTTACATTCACTACCAGGCATGTACTATGATTATACCCTTTTATGGATGAGAAAACTGAGGCACAGAGAGGTTGTACAAGCACACACTCAAAATGACCATCTTTTGTGAGATCAAGGCACTCTGCCAGGCTCTAGCTGAAAATAGTTGAGTAATGTGGCTTCTCACAGACAAATATGGCTCTTTTTACTGGGCAGCATAAGATGATCTAAATGACATTTATAGGGTTTAGGGGAGTGACAAAGGACTTCTAAGTCAGATTGGGGCAGTTGTGTGGTCATGGAAACCTTCTTGAGGAGAATTGACACTTAGTTGGAACCCAGTTTTGAAAGACAAATAAGAATCCACTAAAACCTGGGAGGTAGGGAGGGTTCCAGAAAGAGGGAACCGCATGGGGGAAAAAAGACACTGGAACATTAACCAGAATTTCTTGTCAGGGGTGATAAAGCAGGTGGCAGGCTTACTGATTGCAAATCTCCAAACTCATTGCATTGTACCACTGGAGCTGCTAACTTTGAGACTGGCACTAGAGGAGTATTTGGCTGTGAAGGTTATAGGACATTACCCTCCAGGAGGAAACAGTAACTCAGGTTAGGATGCTACAACGTCGAGGACCTTCTGCCAATTACTTACTTCTAGACTCTCAGTTTCAGGCTCTACTCAACACTCTGAGATGCCCAAGGGGCTAGCTAACATCCACTCCGCAAAGCCAGCATACCCTGATGTCAGAAATGGCCAGTGCCAAAAATGGCGTCAGCTACCCTGAACTTTACACAACAGAACCAGGTGGGACACAGAGTCAGGCTGCCAACTTCCATTTAATCTTAGATCAGGAGCTCTGTGCACACTCACCCTTCTCATTCATCTGCTTATCTCTAACATCAGAGGAGCATCTGATAAGACTTCTTTCCTGTATGCGTGGCAGGTGTGGTTCACGTGAGCACATGCAAGCTTCCCGATGCTGTAATTTTTTTCTCACCGGAAGTTCTGGACCATATTCACAGTCGGTACCAGTAAACTGCCCTGAAAACGCTTGCTGTTGGACAGTGAGGGCCGTTATCTCAGTTAGCATTAAGTTTATCCGGATGAGACTGAATTAAGAAAAGTTTATGTTTTAGAGATCCTTTGTACCAGGCAAAAGGAAAACCTGTCACATTTACCTGTCTGATCTCAAGACCCCACCAAGCGAATTGTTTTCCTTCAAATGTCATAACTAAGGAACTGTGCCCAAGAAGTTCCTTGTGTTCTAATTAAAACCTGCACTGAGTTCATGGGAATCCCTGCTGTGCTGAGATGCGGGGAACCGTGTGGAACTGTGTGCACTGATGGGGGCGCTCTTCAGTGGAGCCATGGACAGTGGCTTTAGCAACAGAGGGAAGGCTGACTTCATCCCTCTTCTCAAACCTATGATTAAGGGGAGGAGTGCCAAGTACCATGATAATGAAAAATGGAGCAGGGCATAAGGAAAAACATTTGGCCCAAAAGATACATTAAGTTTGTTTTTTGGAGAGCTGACTGTTGCCTGTGGAAAACCAGCAGGGATTCAGTCTGTGCAATCATAAGACAGTAACTGGCATGTAATTACAGAACAATTTGGGCATTTCATTTGGTAAAGTTTTGAACAGTAGTATACTACGTTAGGAACTGATGCATGGCTTTCTAAATAAAGAGATGGGTTTCTGTTGACATCAACAAAAACATTGATGAGCGTCAGCTTGTTCTGGGGTGCTGATCCCGACATTTTGCACACTACTTTATTGGTGCAGTATTTGGGAGACTACCTTGGATTATTCTCCACTCCTTGATGCTCAACCAGTAGCATTTTGGCGAACGTTTAACTAGACACACTAATATACATGTATTTATAACATGTTCCAAACTACTAGTTTTGTAAAAATTTTTTAATGTTTATTTATTTTTGAGAGACAGACAGAGACAGAGCGTGAGCACAGGAGGGGCAGAGAGAGAGGGAGACACAGAATCCAAAGCAGGCTCCGGGCTCTGAGCTGTCAGCACGGAGCCCGATGCGGGGCTCGAACTCACGAGCTGTGAGATCATGACCTGAGCCGAAGTCGGACGCTCAAACTACTGAGTCACCCAGGCACCCCCCGGACTACTATTAATGATGGTTTTCAGCACCAGCAAGAAAAACATCACATTTTATCATCAGAGTCTTGACATGAAATGTTTATGTTATACCTATGGACAGAAGTTTTAGTTTCTGGGTGAAAAGGTAGATGACGTGTTGGTCCCCTTCTCTCCATTAGTCTGTTTTCCTCACTTTCCCACCTTCTTTTTCTTATTTTATCCCAGCCTGGTGGTTTAGTAGTACTGAGGAGGGAGTATTCAAGCTTATAGTCAGGTATGCTAGGCTTCAGATCTCCTGTGTGATTGTGGGCACATCAGCGAACCTCTAACTAAGAGTTGTTTCCTCATCTGGAAGTAACTAATAATAATATCTACCTCCAAGAGTTATTTTAACAAGTAAATGAAACAATGTATGGACAAGGTCTTTGATGTAAATGCTACTAAGTGGACAATAGGACACTAGTCCTATCCATCTTTTCCTTTCGGTCACATCTCCTTTACCTTTCTCTTTCCAAGTGAAGATTTTTAAAACAATACATTCACAAGGAACTCTCTTTATCATCTTTCCAAGAAAAAAAGTATAAGCATAACGAAAGCTAACATTTATCTATTAATGAAAACTACACATTTTGATAGGATAACTAATTTAGTCCTGACAACAACCCTGGGCAAAAGGTGCTGTTACTCTCCTCCCTTTACATAGAAGGCCACTGAGGCACAGAGAATTTAAATAACTTGCCTGAGGTCACAAGGCTAGGACGTGGCAGAGCCAGGATGTGACTCAGGCAGCTAATGGCCCAGACTGAATACAAATGGTCTGTTTAAGATCAAGAAAGGACCAATTAGTTCTAGTTTTTGCTTCTGTCAGTTGACCCAACTTAGGAAGAGAAGAGTGCCAGTGTTTCTTCCAAACAAGAATGGCCCCTTCTGCTTGAATGACACAAAGGACTCAGTGGTTCCCTTCCGCTGTCTTGATAATTTCGTCACTTAGCTTAGGCACTTTCTAGTTACTGACCTCGGCTTTATGTTGGTGGATTTCATAGGGACAGAATGAGACTAAATTGTATGTAAATATGCAGATCACTTGCTATGATCACAGCCACATAGCAACAGAAAGAAATCTGTCAAGTGTTGTTAGTGGCCAATAGCTAAGGCAACACTTTCATATTCATGGGAGCTGCAGCATTTGGGGTTTATACTGGCAAAACAGAACATCAGTTTTTCAGCCTTTCCAATTAGTGGTCTTAGATTTTGTTGACCCTTCAACTCAACCTTCTTCCAAACGGTTGGGCAAAACTATCAATCCTGTCCCCACCCTCCAATTTCAAAACATGTTTGGGCCTCAGAATTATGTGTTTCCTTTGGCTAAAAACTGAAATGACTAATAAAAGGATCCCTCAATTCTCCTGGTTCTATTTTATTAGTTGATGTCCATGGATGGGGGAAACCAAAATACAGGGCAATTAAAGGATTTTCCCCTCATATATTATACAGTGAATAAGTATTGGGATGAGGTAACAGATTTCTAGATTTTAAGCCCTGTCTGGCTGTTTTTTTTTTTTTTAATTTTTTTTTTTTAACATTTATTCATTTTTGAGAGTGAGAGAGACAGAGCATGAGCAGGGGAGGGGCAGAGAGAGAGGGAGACAGAGAATCCAAGGCAGGCTCCAGGCTCTGAGCTGTCAGCACAGAGCCCGACACGGGGCTGGAACTCACAAACTGGGAGATCATGACCTGAGCAGAAGTAGGACGCTTAACCAACTGAGCCACCCAGGCGCCCCCCTGTGTGGCTGTTTTGACACTGATTATTTCATATCAAATATCACTAATGGTTTAAAGGCACGTGCCAGTGATTCTAAGTAGGGTTTGGTTTTACTGGTTTGTCTTCAGCAACTTTCTCCAGGTGATTCTACCACTGAGCTTCTTTGTGGCTCCAGGTACATAAGCAGGCTTCTTGTGGTCGTCTCCCTTGACTGTCTCTGGTGGTCGTAGGAATGAACAATGGAAGCTTTGTAACCATGAAGGCTGCTGGTTGTGCCTCGATCCTTTTTCCAACACTTTTAAACGTACACATGGGTCATATCACTGTGTGGCACTGTCTTCAAGCCTTCGGCACAGAATAGTAGGGCCATTATAAGGTTCACATAGGGACAAGGGTAAGACTATTATAAGGCTCATTTCTGCCCATTTCTTTAAATAATGTAACAATGCCGGGTACAGTGGAGTTAATGTCTGAAAAAAAATGAGTAACCTATAGTACGATTGTTTGTCTTGTTCCCCAGTTACCATATTACGAAAAGGTTTCACCGTATGTCTTTAAACCAGAGCTATTATTCATTAGGAATTACAATGTGTCTATTGTATATGTCACGACATCTTTATTCTCAAAGGAGTGACTTGTTCATTTAATTGCACTTACACTGTGAGCGTATCAAAAATTGCTGATTTAAAAAATTCTGAAATTCTTTAGGGGCCTTGTAGATTTATTTAATAGTAACTTAATGATTTTAAGAACTTTCTCTCCTGATTTTTTTTTTCGTTTCTATTGAAAGAGTAGAATAATAAAGATTCAAACAGTATAAACGGAAACATGATAAAAAGTAAATCTCCCTTCTACTCTATACCACCTTCCAGGGTCAAGAATGTTAACAGATCATTACACATTCTTCTAGAAACTTTCTGTGCATATATGTGTATTCTTTTAATGTTAACCAAAATATGACTGTCTTATAAATCCTGTTCTGCATAAGTGTGATGTTTTAAAATCGATTTAATCCCAGCTTTTTAAAACCCTGTCAGCCACCTATACTCATGCCCTGGGTGGCACAGAAAAAACCAGTTTCACACAACACCTGTTCCAGGTAGTTTCTCTGAGTACCTTCTTGATTACACTCATCCTGTTCCCTTGCCCTTGTGCCCTGACCCCTGGAAAATCTGGCCCTAAGGCCATTAAAACACACACACACACACACACACACACACACAGGTTTTTTTCAACATTTATTTATTTTTGAGGGGGAGAGAGAGAGAGAGAACGCGCCAAGAAGGGGCAGACAGAGAGGGAGACACAGAATCTGAAGCAGGCTCCAGGCTCTGTGCTGTCAGCACAGAGCCCGACATGGGCTCAAACCCATGCACCATGAGATCATGACTTGAGCTAAACTCTAGCGCTTAATGGACTAAGCCACCCAGGCGCCCCCAAAACACACACTTTTCAAATGAAGTACAATATATATCCAAAAAGTAACTGATATCATAAAGGTATAACTGGATAACTTCACAAACTGAGCAAGCCTGCATAACTAGCACCTGCCTGGCCAGGCCTGCATTTGTACATGGTAGTGATTGTTGGGGCTGAGGATCCACTGTTTCCTGGACTTTGTCCAGGAAGTCACATTCCTATCAGGCCCATCCTGCGTGCAATTATAATCCCTGCTCAGCCCCTTCCCTGCCATTGCTGTCTGGCTCTTCAACATGACTTGCCTGGCCCCTGTAGGCATTTGGGTGGTGACCCTTGCTCAGATGCTTCAGGAGCACTAGGACTCAAGCTTTCTAGAAGGAGCAGTCATGGCAAGCTGCCAGTGAATGACCTAGTGGTAAAAAGATCAAGATCATATTACTTTTCCCTCAGTTCTTCATTCCTCTGGTAGAAAAGCTATGTGTTAATGTTCATAAAAGTAAAAAAGAATCCTGTTATAGGTAATCATTGAAAAGCCACGCAGAATATAAATAGAGTGGCTGTAATTAATTCACTGGAACATGCTGCCGTTCAGTTCCATGAAAATGCAGCGTTTGTGGTTGGTGGCATTAGCCAAGTCTCTTGCATAAATTAAACCTTAGATCTATCTGGAGGGCATTTCTCTTCCTCTCTAGGAGCACTATACAGTAATCTTTTCAGACTTAGACTTCCAATAACAACTTCATGGCATCCCTCCAGGGCCGAACTTATGACTTTGTAACATGTCCCATTTAATTGAGGCAACAATTGTTATTATTTTGGTTGTTTGGCATAGTCATCAAGCTGAGGACTGTCCCTGACTTGTTGGTTTAGCTGATGAGATTTCTACCTCTGCAAACATAATGAAAAATAACCCTTTCCACTCCCCAGTATTTCTGATGAATGTCCCAAGACCCCTTAGAAGATGTGCATTTCAGAGATACAAATAATAATGTGAGCAATGGTCCTGGGCTGCATATGCCCTAAGAATATGGTGGGAGGCTGAGTGTGGGGCTAGGTCTCCTTTAAAGCATTCTCATGAGTACCTGGTTTAAGTGATACATTGGCTGCATTGGGAGAATTCTTGACCCTCTAGGTTGAATTACTTAAATGTCTATTGAAGGATGTGTCAGGCAGGAGAGAGAGGAGGTTCCTTAAAATGAAATGTTCGCCAGTTTGGCTGTTGCTGTGGTCTGAGTGTTTGTATCCCTCACCCCACCCCACCCCCATCCTGCCTCAAGATTCATGTGTTGAAATCCTAAGCCCTGGTATTAGGAAGTGGGGTCTTTGGGAGGCGCCTAAGTCATGAGGGTGGAACTCTCATAAATGGGATTAGTGCCCTTGGAAGAAGAGCCTCCAGGGAGATCCTCACCCCTTCTGCTATGTGAGGACACAAGAACACTGCATTCTGAGAGAGGGCCTTCACCAGAACCTGACTATGCTGGTTTCCTGATCTTGGACTTCTAGCTCCCAGAGCTATAGAAAAACAAAACAAAACAAAACAACAACAACAACAACAAACCAAACTGTTGTTTGTAAGCCACCCAATCTGTGGTATGTTCTTATAGCAGCCTACATCTGTTAGGGCAGACTAAGACAGTGGTCAACCCAAGAACACCATGAAGGTAGCTAAAAGTGCCTCCATTTTGGACAATAGGGAAGTAGAACCCTTTCTTTCCAGTCCCCATTCTTTATTTTGGAGGTGGGAGGACAGTAGGCTATGGAAAGCTTCCTCTTCTCGCAGAACTAGAGATGATTCTGAGAAAAGGGAATGGAACCGATGTACATTGATTGGCATTTTCCATAAAAAATCATGTTAAGTGAGAAATTGCTGCTTTTTGGGGTCTTGGGAAAGGCAAAATTTTCTGGAGACTAAGAGTGGAACTTAAATTCCTGGGATATCTGTGAGAAATGTGGTTGTGGACATTTGGGGCTGTGGTATTCCCCACACGGAGTCCCTTGCTGGACCGCTGGACTGCTTTTTAGTTTCTTGGTTTCCAGCCAGCCCCATAAGCTGTCCAAGCTCCACACACCACAGTGATTATGGTTAGGACCCGCCAAGATAGTGGAAAATTACTGCCAAGTGGAATCAGGATTTTTCAAGTCATCACCGCACCATTGAACAGGAAGCCTAACGCAGCCCCCACGTTACTGCAGTCCTTCTTCTGGAAGCATGGGGGTGGGGGATGGGAGAGCACTCAGCCCATCAGATCATGTCTGGGGTTTCAGATGGATTTTGTGGAGTTGGTATGGAAGGCTTGGAACAACTAGCATACTAAAATATTTTAGAAAATTACAAAAATTATAAATCTTTCTGCCTTTCCTTAATCTTGCTAGACCTTAAGATGAACTGGGCACATTAACCTCCACCATAGAAAATTCTCTTTATTGAGACATGCTGCGAATTTATAAAGCAATGGACTAAAAAACTATTATGTACATCCTTTTATTTATTTGGCCATCACAGACTGTCTATGTGGATAAATCCAAGTGATCATGTTGAAATTAGTAGTTGAGGTGGCCTAAAAGTGAACTCACCCCCACTAGTCAAGTTCATTGGTGACAAGTGGACATGGCCCTCATTACTGTTCTGCCAACCTTTTGGTTTAAGGCTGCTGGGCTTCAACTAGTGGTTCCTAAATACTAGCTCAGGGGCCGCAACACCTGGGGCATTTATTAGTTATGTGGATTTCTGGGCCCCTTTTCAGACACATTCGATCAGATGGCCTGTGGGAGTGGCCTGGGAATCTGTATCTTAAACATGTATGTGAGTGATTTGGATGCACCTGTGGGTTTGGGAACTACAAGACCTGAGCTCCCTGAAGGCCCTGGGAGGAGTGAAGGACCATCATGAAAGGACCAAAGGCTGTGTATCCATCTAAGGCGCAGGCCATAGGATTTGCAGAACTTGGAAAGTTGGTATATTGTGTAATCTTCTAAACTCAAGATCCAGATGCTTAAGCAATCAAGAAGGCTAAAGGGGTTTCTCATTAAGAGAAGTAGTAAGGTACAGGATTACAAAGGAGAGGCTTGCCAGGCATGTATCATTTGTGTTTTTTACTGAGCCAAGCACATGTGTTCTCCCTCCTTCCAACAGTGGCTCTTTTTAGACAAGTTTTGTTTTGTTTTGTTTTGTTTTTTAAAGCAGTGTCCCAAGCTTCCTACTATATACAGTACCTTGCACTGGGGCTCAGTATGAAATGACACTCCTTCAAACCCTTCTCTTTGTTCAGTCTATTTCCCATCATGAGCTCATCAAGCATTTAGTTTCACGGAAGAAAAGACATCTATTGATGAACATCTCTCAATAGAGTGGAGGGAAACCAAATCAGTGCATTTTCTTTAAATAAAAAGGAGTCATTGGAACCACTTCAGTCCTCGTATTCCCTAAGCTTGGTTCCTTTGTTGCTTGTAATTTTCTTACCTTTGGTTTTCTCTTTGGCTTGTCATGAAGACCTCTTCCCCTCACTTGTGAAAAATAGTCTATCAAATTGCTTCTAGTAGTTGGCAGTTCGGCCTTAATTAGATGATGTTATAAAGTCCCTAAGCCTGGGATCTTCATTACATATGAAATCAAAATACAAATTTTGGGAATTCACACTGTTCTAATCTGCTGTACAAAGGATTGTTGTGAGTCAGTTGCTACTTTACAAAGGTGCGTTCTAACTTGGCATAGTAGTATTATTACGACCCCACCGATGGTCGGCTTACTCTGGGAAAGATCACAACTCAGTTGCTACATGTCCTGCTTTCCACATCCTAGTTTTACTGTGTTCTTTTGGTGACAGGTCTGTCAAAAATTCCATAGTGAAAGTTCTCGAATTATGCATCCATTTTCTTTTTTATGCCTTTTTCTTCTCAAGGATGTGAGCTGCTCTATAGCTGTTCGAGTGCCTCCCACGAAAAAGATACTAGTCACCCGGGGAGGAAAGTGAGGCCTGGTATACCTGGGGATCTCCGGGACAGTTGCCTGTAGCCAAGAGCAGCGTCGTTCATCTTTCTCTTGGTGTGCAGTTATCATTATTTTGTTATGTAAGTTGTCTTGTGAAAGGGCTGCAGGCGTTATTTACATTGTCGTTTTATGGAAGCCATTTAATCTCTCTGGGCCTCAGTTTCCTCGCTAAGATTGTGGTTCTCAAATAGCTGATTAGAATCATTTGATGAGGTTTTCAAAGACACCGATGCCTGGGCCCAACCCACCAGACCATTTAAGTCTGAATTTCTGGGGTAGGGCCAGGGCAAGTGACATACTTTAAAAGCTTCCCAAGGGGTGGCAAGGTGCCACCAGGCTTGAGAACCTTTGGATGAGATGTTCTCTGGAGTCCCTTTCCAATCTGACAGTAGCATGTCCTTCATGGAAGTGACCATAGCTGAAGAATTTTCACGAATCATAACTCTGGATGATTAGTGTTTTCTGGACCATCTGCCCAAACTTAGATCTTTTTGGAGTGGGCAAATAAATAAATAAATAAATCTAAAGTTTTTCAGATGCTCATTATATTTCTTTCTTTTTTTTTTTTAAAGTTTATTTCTATTTTGAAAGAGAGAGAGATCACCACTAGTGGGGAGGGGCAGAGAGAAGGAGAGACGAAATTCCAAGCACTGTCAGCTCGATGTGGGGCTCAGACTCACAAGCCATGAGATCATGACCTGAGCCGAGATCAAGAGTCGTATGCTTAACCGACTGAGCCACCGAGGTGCCCCAGAAGCTCATTGTATTTCACCCTGTTGTATACTGCGCCCAAAGGTGTTCACTAAGAGCCTTGTGTTCCACAGAAGGCACGCGCTACATGACGACCAAACTGCCAAGGGACGGGGCAACAGGACGGCTGGCTTTGTAAGCCATATTGGAACCTCAGGGCGCGTGTTGGAACTTCTCATGAAGGGACTGTGTGCACCAGGTGCAGAAGCAGCGGCAGCCCAGCACCTCCTTCCTGTGGCACACAGATGCTTCCCCTTGGCTAAGGGAGCTGCCTAGATCAAGGCTTCTGAGCGCATCTTGCCAAGCTCCGGCCGCTCAGGACTCCTTCCCACAGTATGTGTTTTGGTGTGTTGCCCGGCCTTGCTTTCAGGCATTCTATTTCATACTGGTGCAGAGCTTCTAATCATCTCTGGGTGTTGGGTTTCTGATGTTACTTTTAATGGCTTTGGATTTTAGCGTCTTTTGTTTCCAGATTTGCATTAAACAGTGCTGCCTTTGTCCTGCGGTCTTGACTCTGCTTCAAAGCCTTGTCTGGGCATCAAAGACACACTGGATCCTCATTGCTTAGGCATCGGATTGCACCAGTGCCAGCAGGTGACTGAAGGTTACAGCCCCACTTCTGGGCCAGTTTTCTGTCTTCCAAAAAAGATTAGATTCTGCCAAGTCCCCTCTGATAATGGTGCTGAACCTTTTTTTTTTTTTAATTTTTTTTTGAATGTTTATTTATTTTTGAGAGAGAGAGAGACAGAATGTGAGTGGCGGAGGGGCAGAGAAGAGAGGGAGACAGAATTTGAAGGAGGCTCCATGCTCCAAGCTGCCCACACAGATCCCAATGTGGGGCTCAAACTCACAAACCGTGAGATCATGACCGGAGCTGAAGTCAGACGATTAACCG
The DNA here is from genome assembly GCF_023721935.1 of Panthera uncia. Taxonomy (NCBI): domain Eukaryota; kingdom Metazoa; phylum Chordata; class Mammalia; order Carnivora; family Felidae; genus Panthera; species Panthera uncia. The sequence goes on from NC_064813.1 coordinate 23,549,700, forward strand.
ACTGAGCCACCCAGGCGCCCCTGGTGCTGAATCTTAATAGCTTTTCCTAAGGCCTGTGCAAACACTGCTGAACTGAAGGAGAAGTGCAGGCATTTGTCTAAAAAGGAAATGGCAGTAGCTTGCTCATATAGACTGAACTCCCTCTCCCCATGAAAGTCAGAGTATTCAGGGTCCCTCTGGGAAGCATGGAAGCCTCAGGCCCACTGGCCAGTCTTGGCCGATGTCAGCGCGGTAAGGGCCGAACCCTCATTTATTTTCCCATGCATCTTGTCAAAATAAAGGCAGCAATTGGACTCTCAGTTACCCGTGATAGGATTATCTGGAGTTTGGATATACAGAGGCCAGTTTTTGATAATAGGTCAGTTTGGTACAATCATCCAACCTGCCCTTGAGCTGCCTCTCTCTATCTCTCTCTGTGCTGCCCAAGGGTGGTGTGTTTAGACAACAGAGAGTAATTTTTATCTCCGCTCAGAAAAGAACCTGGAAAGTATTCGGCCACATTCCACACAGGGCATTCCAGTACCCGTTTTATCTGGCTTTCTTAGCTGTTTGCTCTTTTGCCTCATCTATGCCGTGCACTGCCACATTTTCAGATTTTCTTGAATTCTTTGCCTCGCCCTGGTCTCTTCATCTATACAATGAGTTGTGGGTAGGCTGATCTGTAAAAGCTTTCCTAAGTTTTTGTAGTTCTACCACTGATACCACATAAAATGAAGCAGCTTATTCTGTTGCTCTGCTATTTGAGACGTCATTTGGGTCTTCATTTCTTTATTGTTTTTTAAAAAATTTTTTAATGTTTTTATTTGTTGTTGAGACAGAGAGAGACAGAGCACAAGCAGGGGAGGGGCAGAGAGAGGGAGACACAGAATCTGAAGTAGGCTCCAGGCTCTGAGCTGTCAGCACAGAGCCTGACACGGAGCTTGACCCCACGAACTGCAAGATCATAACCTAAGCCGGACGCTTAGCCACTGAGCCACCCAGGCGCCCCTTCATTTCTTTATTTACACTTATATTTTACTTCTTCAGTAGTTTTGACGTATCTGTGTCTCATGTCCGTGGTGAACAGACTCATGGTTCATAGCTACATGAAATTATAAAATTCAAAAAAATGTTTTGCCCTTTGTGATGGCTAATTTTATAGGTCAACCTGGCTGGGTGATGGTACCCAGAGAGGGGGTCAGACATTATTCTGGATTTTTCCAAGAGGGTGTTTTTAGATGAAATTTACATTTAAATCAGTGGACTCTCAGCACAAGTTGCCTTCCATCACGTGGTTGGGCCTCATCCAATCAGTCAACGGTTTGAGTTGAATAAAAGACTGACCACCTCAACCAAGCAGGAATTGTGCTATTAAACTGACTTTGGACTTAAACTGCAGTGTCGGCTCCTCCCTGAATCTCCAGCCTGATGGTCCACTACACAGACTTTGAACTTGCCAATCTCCACAACTGCCAGGAATTGTGAGCCACTTCCTTAAAATCTCTTTCTCATATATATATAACTAACATGACCTCTAATCTGAAAGAAAATACCTTTATCTTTTTATGAACGACAACAGCCAAAATAAGGGCTGTGATGGGAAGAAAAGGAACCCAGAAAATTATGTCAGAAGAGATCATTCCCAAACCGAACACTGGGAAAATCATTGCTGGCGATGCTTGGGGTGGAGTATTTGCAGCCTGAGTATCCACATTGCAGGTGTTTCATTAAATTTGCCTTTGTCAAGCATGCAAAATAAGAAAGGGCAAGTCTTCCCTAGAAGGCCCCCTGTTTTTGGAAAAGGTGAAAACAGGAGTTTGACCTTTGCCATCGTGATGGGAAACAACATATGTTTATTTTTTGCAAAACCTTCTGGCCAGCCTACAGGCTTATGTGTTTTGCTCAGTCTATCATATGAGGAAAGCAGTTTGCATGCACGATGTGGACACTGGGAGAACCTGGCAGTTGGAGGTCAAGTTTCACCAGGCTACTAGATTATTGCACTGAAGTGATAGTTGTTCCCCAGGGAGAGGCTTTGCTTCACAGTGGTGTCATTATCTGGTAGAGATGCTGAAGATTGGTCTGCAGTGATGCCTTCTGAGGCCAGGAACATGAGTGTGTGTGAAAGGTCCTTGTAACATGAAGCTGGGTGGGACTGTGTCCTTTCCTGACGCTGCTTGATTTGTCTTCTGATTTTGAATTTATGTAAAATCAAGATAAAATCAGAAAGCAACACCACTTTTTTTTTTTTTTTAATCAAAGAGTGCTCCATTGGTGATTCTTTGACTTAACATTCTTGGGGCTCAGTGTCTCAAATCAAATTCTTTTCTGAGCTGTAACCAGCAAAAAAAAAAAAAAAAGCAAAACCTTTTATTGGATCAGAATTATCTCAAGAAAGAAAGCACTGCTCTTTGGCTGCCTCTCTCAGCTCTCTCTGGTTTTGTCTGCTTAGTTGATTCCCTTGAGCCGTAAGCCCTCTGCCTGTTCCCTAACAATCCAGCGCCAGTTGTTTTGAGTCCCTGAATTAAATACATTTCTCCTAGGATGTCTTAGTAACACCGGGACTCAGGCATGGTAGCATAAAATGCCCTAATAAGCTGTTCTTCTGATATAACAGTAAATGTGATTTCAAGGGACAGAGGGTCAAACAGTTTCTGCCGTGAAGTAAAGTGGATTTTGAAGCTTTGCCTCTCTTCTATGTAATAAGGTCTCTGAGATTTGGTGTTGCTTCCCCTAATCTGTATATCTGCTGTCAAGTTTTAGAAAATAAATTGCTTGACATTCTGTAGCTTTGAGCTAGAAAGCAAATAGTTTCCCCAAAGGGAATACTTAATCTTTTGGATGTCAAAGGAGGAGAAGATAAACCCGCGGTCTGTGTTTTACCTTCCAAAACCATTTCCCCTGGAGTAGATTTTGGGGGGTTCTCATTCTTTTTTTTTTTTTTTTAAGTTTATTTATTTTTGAGATAGAGAGAGACAGAGCATGAATGGGGGAGGGGCAGAGAGAGAGGGCGACACAGAATCAGAAGCAGGCTCCAGGCTCTGAGCCATCAGCCCAGAGCCTGACGCGGGGGTCGAACTCACGGAGTGCGAGATCGTGACCTGAGCTGAAGTCGGACGCTCAACCGACTGAGCCACCCAGGCGCCCCGAGGGGGGTTCTCATTCTAATGAAATCTCACTGCCTTTACTTTTACTTACTACTCTTACTAACATTGTGGATTTCATTCTTGTTTCTCTTTTTCAATTGTTTCCTTTTTATTTTTCCAAAGAAGCATTTTTCTAGGTAGTTTTTCATTAACTTATTGATGGATTGCCCTGTTTATTTACGGGTAGAATTGGCAATACTAGAAACTCAGATATCTTATCTGAAGTAATTAGGAGAAGCTTTTTTCATATCACCTTGTAAAAAATGATTAGGACTTTAAAAAATTCAGACAGGTTAATTCTTGTTTTTAGCAACTTTGAGAAAAGTTATTTGCCTTGCTTGGCCTTTGATCCCTGAAAAGACCAAGGTTACACATGGCTCCAGTCTGTAGTTAATTTCACCCTGGGTGGTAAAATAATACACTGTGGTTTCCAGACCTCTGAATAATCAATGTTAACAAGTGAGGTCATTTTTGGTAGAAGAATTGCACATGTCATTGTCTCAAAAGAGACATGGGCTGCAGATCCTGTCTGGGGACCTGCTTCCAAATACTTGTTTGAACTCTTCCCAGCTTAGTGTGAACTTGGCCTTAACCTCACTTTTACGTTTCAAAGAGCTTGAGTGCTGCACATCCACAACTAAATAGATAGCGAAACAAAATCCAGTAACTTGCTGTTAAACGAAAAAATGAGAGGGAGAGCAGTTGTTATTTTACGATTGTTTTCATTTAATTCTGTCACTAAGAAGAACTTGATACTTTTTTCAGGCTCCATAGAGAAGTAGAAGACTGTGATTATGTCTTTTAAATATTGAAGTCATACGTAAAAATATGAGTTGCATGGATACTTTCTTGCCTTACCATAAAGGCCTGCTGTTTTTAATAGCGAACTGTAACCAGCAGTGTGGTACCCAAGGTCCATGATGGCCCCAAATGATTCTTGCCTGCTGGTTGTTCAACCCTTCAGTAGTCTTCTATTACCCTGAACCACGTGACCAAAAGCACAGGGGGCAGTGAGGGTGTGTGATTTTCAAGATCCGATCGTAAAAGACATTGCATTTTCTGCCATGGTCTCATGGATTGCTTGCTGTAGGGGCTGTTCCCCACGCCATGAGGACATTGACAGAGTCCCAAGGAGAAGCCCATGTAAGGAGGAACTAAGGCCAACCAATAGCCAGTACCATCTTGCTGCCATGTGAGTGATCTACCTAGGAAGTGGATCTTCCAGGCCGGTGTGACTTTCAGATGACATCTAAGTAGGAGCTCATGAGGGACTCCAGCTATGAATGTCATAAACTCCTGACCTGCACAATCTAAGAATGCAGTGAACGTCATTGTGTAAGGTGCTGGATGTGCAGATTTAGACCCTGCTCCCATGGAGCTTATGCTGTACTGGGAGGCAGTGATGATAAACAAGTAAATAAATAAACAAGCTGATTTCAAAAGATATGTGTTAAGGAGAAAGTAAAACAAGGTAATGAGGTATATTGTTCGGGGTATAGAGTTTGATAAGAGAGTACTTCATACATAAGGTGGTGAAAAATGCTTTTTGAGAAGATGATATTTGAGTCAACGTCTGAATGATGGAGAGCTACCTTGTCACCATGGTGGAGAGGGGAGGAATAGAGGCGAGAAGGGGAGCCAGTCAGGTTTCTAAGCAAAGATTTCACTTGTTTGAAGAAAGCAAAGAAGGCTGGTTTAGTTAATTACTCTGTTTTGGACATATGCCAGTTTTGCCTTTTTTTTTTTTAACTTTTTAAAATATTTATTTATTATTGAGAGACAGAGAGAGAGCGTGAGCATGGGAGGGGCGCAGAGAGGAGGAGACACAGAATCTGAAGCAGGCTCCAGGCTCTGAATTGTCAGCACAGAGCCCGACGCGGGGCTCAAACTCACGGACCGCGAGATCATGACCTGAGCTGAAGTTGGATGCTCAACGGACTGAGCCACCCAGGCGCCCCGCCTTCTTCTTTTTTTTTAATGTTTATTTATTTTTGAGAGATAGAGAATCCCAGGCAGGCTCCGCGCTGTTTGTGCAGAGCCCGATGTGGGGCTCAATCTCAAGAACCATGAGATCATGACCTGAGCTGAAATCAAGAGTCGGACGCCCAACCGACTGAGCCACCCAGGCACCCCTCAGTTTTGCCTTTTGACTGGCATTCCATTCTTCTTTGAGCTTCTTCCTGGGGGAAATATGGTTAGTTTTCAATATCATCAACAAAAATATAATACACTTTTATTTTAACTCTTATTGATCCATTTAGCTATACAGTTGAAGTCCCACTAGTTAGTGGAAATAAGTATTATTTGTGCTATTAGCCTTTGAGTTTTGTCAGAGGTTGGCAAATTTGAATGTCAGCAAATTCCTTACTTTAGCGTCCTCTGCATCCCGATTTCACAGTGGAGTGTTTTCAAAAGACTTTTTTTCGCTCCGTTGTCATCCGTGGCAATGCCATTCACTAACAGGATTCAAAGGACCAGAATCCATAAAATATTAAAGTGCTTTACTTGAAAATAACAAAATAAAACTAAACAAAGCATGCAATTCCAATAATAAATGAGGACATTCTACACAGCCTTCCAACAAATCTGAAAAGCAAGTGAGTGTTGGAGGCTTTGATTGCTTTATCTCTTAAGACAGGAATGAGATCAGCAAACATAAAGAATGTGAATTAAAAACAATCTGGCTTGGCTGAATATTTATTTTCTTTTTCATCTCCTCCTTTGTCAGTTAATGTAACTGAGAACTTTGTCAGTTCTCAGGCCCAAGAACAAAGGGGACTGATTACTGATTTAAAAAAGAAAAGGCCAGTAAACCAATATTCAGGTTATGTTTCTTGCATAAACCCATTAGTTCTGTCCTGGGGAAAAGTCTCAGTGAGTAATTATTTCAGACCAGTGAGCTCATAGCTGTCTGCTTGGCAAAGCTCAGCTCTGGTTTCTTCATGAAAAATAAGATAACTGCCAGGATTTTTCTGTCTCATACCTGCACCCTCACAAATGCTGCTTTTCACCCCCTCACAATTCAGATTCTCTAGGTCAATGACATTTTCTCTGACTTCGTATCGTGAGACTGAGAAGTGAGTTGATATCGAGAAGCCACAAATCAGAGTACAGAGAAATGACTCATGTATTTTTGAAGGGACAGTTATATTCACAGGGACTAGGAGAAAGGATTCTAGCTGTTCAAATTTAACTGTCCACATTCAAGATGTTTCAAAATCTAATCTCTAATAAAATAATAATTATAATCTGTTTTGCTTTAAGTAGATATATGGTTCCACAATGATCTCTATTTATTTTTTAAAAGTTTCCTTCTACTCCCCTACTTTTGGCATTCTTACTGCTTGCTACTGGCAGAAAATATTTCTTCCTTCTCAATTTATTCTGATCCCTGCTGTCTGGAGCATCTTCCAGAATACTAATTTATGACTGAAAGATCATATATTTATTTTTGTAAGGGCCTCTGTGTCAAATTTGGCTCTAAAATATCTTATGCCTTCTTACTTAAATATTTTTGTGTGCAGTAATCGTATGTATATTTTATTAAATATCTACATTTTTAAGGTGCAGCAAAGAATGTGTGTAGTCTGGAAAAGGTTTGTACTGTTCCTTGAGTTTATTAGCAATAAAAAGATTCCTATGAATGAAATCATTGTTAAGATTTGTTTTCCATTTTGTTTACTTTGCTTCTGAAGATGTTTTCAAACCTTGATTTCTGCAAATGGAAACTTTATATGCTTCTAGGGAAGGAAATATAACACACCATTTATAATAATTAATACTGGAAAAGGTATATCCTTCTTCCCCCTATAGTACAACAGTGGGAACAAACCACCCAGCCCCCAGTTCAGATATAGCAAGATGGGAAGAAGGCGTGCTCAGTTTGTAGGAGTTAAATCTCTTAAAATGTAAATTTTTAAATATTTTTTTTTATTTTTAAGTAATCTCTACACCCAACGTGGGGCTCAAACTCACAACTCCAAGACCAAGAGTCACATACTCCCCCAACTGAGCCAGCCAGGCACCTCTCAAAACATAATTTTTAAAAGTAGTTTCATTGTTTCTAGATACACTAGGTAATTTAGGATAATACTATTTGTTTTCCTTGGAGAGTCATTTTTTAAAAAAATTTTTAAATGTTTATTTATTTTTGAGAGAGAGAGTGTGTGTGAGCAGGGGAGGGGCAGAGAGAGAGGGAGACACAGAATCTGAAGCAGGCTCCAGGCTCTGAGCTGTCAGCACAGAGCTCGACATGGGGCTGGAACTCACAGACTGCGAGATCGTGTCCTGAGCTGAAGTCGGATGCTTAATCAACTGAGCCACCCAAGCGCCCCAAGAGTCATTTTTATATGACAGTTGTGTTCTGCTTAATGTCTTTACTGTTGGTATACGAATTATTTTTCTAAACATTTTATTACATTATATAGTGCTCTGCAATATAATACCCTTCACTTAACAATGAGGGCTAATATTTCCTGGACACTTACTGTTACCCAGTATTACCATAACACTTGTCATGAATAAGTTCATTCAGGGCTCACAAAGCCGCAATAGACACATATTGTTATCAGTAGCCTCATCTGACAAAGGGAAAACTGAAATCCAGACGAATGAAGATTGCTCATATGATTGGTGGCAGAGCAGTGACCTGACCCGGGCCCAGATGCAGGTTGACTGTGAAGCTAATGAAGCTTGAACTTCAGGCCCCTGCAAGGGGGCCCATTGCAATGTATTCACATCTGTTTTGGCAAAATGCAAAACATTCTGCCAAATTGGCTGAGACCACTTAGCCAATTTTCCCTCCAACACTTCCCCTTATTTTGAGTGGTATTGGAGTGGCCTAGGATCTGCTTACAGGAAAGCTGACTTGGGGACATCTTTAGTGTGGGGTTAGTGCAATAATGTGGTTCAGAGTCACTTCCACTTCCAGTCATCAGACTGAACATTTTTTTTATGTTTATTTATTTATTTTGAGAGGAGAGAGAGACAGAATGGACAGGGGAGAGGTAGAGAGAGGGAGAGAGAGAGAGAATCCCATGCAGGTTCCACACTGTCAGTGCAGAGCCTGATGTGGGGCTTGAACTCACAAACCGTGAGATCATGACCTGAGCCGAAATCCAGAGTCAGACGCTTAACTGAGCCACCCAGGTGCCCCCAGACATGAGCATTTTTAAATGAATGATTTAGTTCTCATTAACTGCTGGTCAAAACTAAACTTCTATCAGAAACATATGTGATAATGCAGTGACTATAATTGAATGTAATTGTAAACCTATCAGACACTTCTTTTTTCTTTTTCCCATGAAATAGAATTTATCAGAATTGCTGTGTGTGAAGAGCACAGACCCGTGGCAGCACGTCTGAGGACATACATGGGTTCTGCAGGGCACCTAACTCACGTTGTGTTCTAGCAGATCTAATGCATCTCAGCCTGACAAAGTCTCGCGGTGCCAGTGGAAATGGCACACAAAACTGTCACTCATGCAGTGAAGTGACTTGAAAACTTTCTAAACTATTAATAAAAAGCAAATTTCAATCAATTTTAGTTGAGGAAAGACTAAATTATATTTGTATTCTCTATACAAAGAGAAGTGGTAAAATAATTATCACGTGAAGAGGTCTGAATTACATACAAAGAGTATGCAAAGAAAAGCCTAAGGAAGTAAATTTATAAGGGCGCCTGGGTGGCTCAGTAGGTTGGGCGTCCAACTTCGGCTCAGGTCATGATCTCCCAGTCTGTGGGTTCTGGGTTCGGTCCCCCCCTCAGGCTCTGTGCTGACATCTCAGAGCCTGGAATCTGCTTCGGATTCCGTGTCTCCCCCTCTCTGCCCCTCCCTCGCTTGTGCTCTGTCCCTCTCTGTCTCTCTCTCTCTCTCAAGAATAAATAAACATTAAAAAATTTTTACAAAAGTAAAAAAATTTGGTAAATAAAAAAAGAAATAAATTCATAGAAGTAGGTCAGCTAGTTAATAAAATATTTTTCTGACTTTTGGATGTTTGTGGTGTTTCTTCGCTCTTGAAAAGTTTTTATAAATAGCTAATTATAATTATATTTTAATTACTAATGATATAATGATATTTAATTATATTTTAATAATTATAATTAATTCTAAAACAAATTTATTTGTTATAATTATTTATATATTTTTTTCATTGTGAAGATTCACTTTAATATTTAATTTTACATTTGGAACTTTATATTCCTTTTTTTTTAAGTAAATTCTCCCCGCAGTGTGAGACTTGAACTCACAACCTCGAGATCAAGAGTTCCATCCTCAACCAACTGAGCCAGCCAGGCGCCCCTATATTCCTTTTTTTAAGATGAGTTCTCCTGAGTTATATAAACTTCAGGCCCCACAAAACCTTGATTCAACTCTTTCCAAGTCCTTAGATTTCAAACCCAACTCCCGAGCTCCTGCTCCACACTGCCACTTGGGGGTACACAGTTCCTTTAAAACCTTGTTTTCACTTTTGATGGTCTCACAAACCAGCTGTTCTTTCGTGTTAGCACTTTCTGAATTAATGAGGTTTGTCCTTATTTAACATAAAAAGCATCCCCAAATCTGTGGTTATAAATAGCATTTTGACAGCCAGACTCACTTCCCACAATAAAATGCTTTGAAAACATTCTGTGCACCTGCTTTGGCATGCTGAAGAGCAAATCCTAGCACAGCACGCCCGCTCGGGCTTGCTATGGTATTCCTTCCTGGATCTTTGGTTTAATTCAGTGAATGATAGAAATTTGAATGACTGAGGGGCTCCTGGGTGGCTCAGTCGGCTAAGCATCCGACTTTGGCTCGGGTCATTCATGATCTCGTGGTTTGTGAGTTCAAGCCCCACGTCAGGCTCTGTGCCGACAGCTCAGAGCCTGGAGCCTGCTTCAGATTCTGTCTGCCCCTCCCATGCCCATGCTCTCTCTGTGTCTCTCAATAATAAATAAATATTAAAAAAAAATTAAAAAGAAAGAAATTTGAGCGACTGATAATTTATAATCACAGTAGAAATTTATAAGTCATTTTGCCTCTGAGATGAATTTAATAGGGGTCATCTAGTCCATAAAAACTTAGTTTGCCACAATTTATTAGCTTTGCATGGCCTCAGCAACCACCATGTGCCTATAAATCATGCCCCCATGACAGCATGAGGCTTGGAGTAAAAATTAATTTTCATAACGCCACCTTTGACATTTTAAGGTTTTTAGGCATATTCCCTAGAGTTAATAGTTGGCTGTCAAGAAACTATGAGCTAGAATTCCCAATGTGTTTTCATTTCACACGCCTCTGTGATGTGCACAGCTGGGACCTTAGGATCGCTTCACAGTTTCATGCATATAGCCTGTACTTTATTTACCAAATCCTCCACACAGCTCAGCAGGTGCCCTGTAAACTCGGGCGTGTCACCTGCTGCTGAAGCGTCATATCTTCTTCTCAGCCACGTGGTTCCTTCTGCAGCTTCTGTCCTAACTTGCTATATAATGACTTCCCAGGGCCAGGGATCTGCTACACGGATCTCAGAACTAAGAATGTTCCATATGTACCTATGCAAGGAAAGTGAACAAATAGTCTGCATTTCGCCAACTTAGAAGTTAAGCAAACACATGGAAGTATTTGGGGTTTTTTTATTTGTTCCTTCACCAAAGATACCAAGAATCTTTCTAATGGGCAGGAACTGAGCTCTCAGGAAGTGAGTAAAATACTGCCTCTCTCTCCCCCCAGCATCACTAAAAAACATAGTGGTTTCAGGAGCAAGGCACTGTTCTGAGAGCTTGGAGGGGCATTGAGACAAGGCTGGAGAGGTTAGCTATGGCTCCATTGTAAGGGCCATACAGAAAAGTAACCGTATTACATGTGTATTTGCCTTACATCTTCATAGAATTTCCCCTTTTACAACTAGTTCTCACTCTGCCATGCCCCCTATAATCTGCTCTTTTTCCTCCTTGAGGCCTCACTGATCATTCTACTTGCTACCACAGTCCCCTTTTGGCCCTCAGTTCCTTGTCACCTGGACCAATTGCAAATACTTTAGATGCCCTTGTCTTTTTGTTCCACACATCTAGAAAAAGCCAATCCCGGGTCAGCCCTCCTGCAGTCTCTACTTTAGGGCACTGGGCACCCCCCGTCCCCAACACACATTCATGCTAATTCTGCCACACAGGATGAGCTCTCTGCCTTCAGGTGGGCCCTCGGCTGCCCAGTGATCCTTCTGTTTCCCAAGTTAGTTCTTGCTCTCTTCTCCACTTTTCTAGGGCTACTTACTTCATCATCTCCGCTGACATTTTCAGCAGAACACCTTGCTTTTGAATTCATCAAGAATAGGGAAGCCATTTGATGACAAGTTATTTGAATTTCCTTGCCTCCTTTAATCCTGTGTTGATGGGAGAGAGAGTTCATCTTGTCTAATGCCAACTTCTCAACTACTGCCCCAAATCCCATCCCCTTCCTTGACTCTGTCCTCCCAGTAGACTTTGCCTCATCTTTTTCCCTTTAGCTTAGCTTTCATTCAATGGATGTTTATTGATTACTTGTTATGTGTTAGGCTTCAGGATACAAGGCCCTCAAGGACTTAGGGTCAAGCTTTTTGAAAGGATGGTCTATGCTGGCCACTTGTGCATTCTCACCTGATGTCCATTCCTCTTTAGTGGTTTCCAGAGTCACCATTCCAATGGCAGTTTCCTTGCCGAGATCACCAGCAATCCCAGTCATCCAATCCAGTGGCACTTTGACAACCTCTCTATGGCAATCTTTCCACTGCATTCAATCATGTGGACCCCACTTTCCATTTCTACAACAATGTCATCAGTCGGAGCCATAATTCCTGTCTCTTCATTTTCTTTTTATTGTCCTCTCTTTGACTTACTTCTCTCCTGTTGCATGTTTCTTAAAAAGTGGTGTTCCCCAGGGATCTAGATGTGACCTACTCAATGAACACTCTCATTGGTCTCATCCATTCCTGTAGCTTCCTTTATCATATATGTGCCAATGACTCCCAACTCTTTATTCTATCCCTGATCGTTTCTCCTGAGCTCTAGACGTAGTACCCTCCTGGACATATTCATGTAGATGGCCCATAGATTCCACTAGTTTTTAAGTCTCACACTGAACTCGCTGCCTTCTCATCTCCTTTCTCAGCCAGCTTCAGATCCCATGTTCCCGTCACCATGCGCTCATTTTCCCAAAAGGGAAACATGGACCACTCCACCACCATTCACATCAGGTTATCAGTTAAATTCTGTCCATCTTTCTTCCCTATCCTCTAGAGGTTTTTTTGTTTGTTTGCTTGTTTTTGTTTTTTGCTTTTCTGTGTCCCCTCTGTCACTTCCTTAGTTCAAGGCATCATCATCTCTCGTTTCCTAATGCACTGCTCTGCCCTCAGTTTCAACCTTCCGACAATCTATTACCTACACTGAAAGCAACATGATCTTCCTTTAGATAAAATCTGGCCACACCACTCCCAAGCTTTCAATAGCCTTTGAGGGTAAAATCTGTATGTTTTGAAATGGCACGCAAGGCCCCTCAACATATGAGGCTTCTGCTAGCTTCCCCAGCCCCACTCTTCCCCACTCCTCCCAAATGCCTCAGGTCGTAGTCATGTTGAACTACCTTCCAGGAGACCACAATTTTCTCCGGCCTCTGAGCCTTTGTAAATGCCCTCTGCTAGATCCAGACTGCCTCTCTCCACTCTTAATTTGCCTATTTTTCAGGCTTGTAACAGAATTTACCTTCTTTTAATAGGCCCTCCCAGGGACTGAACTCTGGGCGAGACTCTGGGCGAGACCTCATTTGTGTGGTTTCATGCATCTCCCAGAGCATTCTTGTAACAGTTTTTGATTACCTTGTATACCTTTTGTATCTGCTTCCTCAGTTCAGCTTCTTGGGAGCAGGGCTTATCGTGACACTTCTGAATGTATCTCCAGATGCTGGCACTGAGGTACCTAGTAGGAAGGGGCTAAGTTAATACTTGAGAAAGTATAAATAGGTTGTTTTAATAGATTCTTATATCAATATCCACTTTGTTTATATTTAATGATAAAACTAAGGTCCCCAAAGACAACTAATAGTTTCCTCCCAGTTTCCTCAAGGGCCTGTGTGGTTACAAAGTTAGGACCCAAACTGAGACCTTATGTTTGTTTGTTTGTTTGTTTGTTTTCCAGAAGCAGGGGAATTGGAATTCTCTTCTGTGGGATTCTTTCTCTTATTTTGTTTATTTGATAATGGGAATAGAGTGCATTTTGAAGAGCCCTGTGAGGATAAATTTCACGTTGATTAGATTCCCATATCCACACTGAAAACCTGTAATTTCTTGATCATGATACTAAGTTCAATAAAAACAAACTGATTCGTTGTTTCAAAGAATGGACCACATTCATTATGAAAATTAAATTCAGTCTTTTTTCTTCCTCTTAAGAAAAAGGATTTTGAAATGTGACCCATCGTTGTGTTTTCATCTGGTTTGGTGGAAAACAGTTGTCTCCTCCAGTAAATCCTAGATGCTTCAGGATACCACACACACAGTTTGCATTCAGATTTAGTGACTGCCAGAATCTCCGATGAAGACGTTTCTGTTCTATGTTTGTATGCACACATAAAAATTTACAGTGTTTTTAAACATTTATAAAGACATTTGCACAAAAATTCTTGTAAGGATAGTGGATTTAAAAAATCAGTTGTGGGCGCCTGGGTGGCTCAGTCAAGAGCATCCGACTCTTGGTTTCCGTTCAGGTCATGATCTCACGGTTCACGAGATCAAGCTCTGCTTGGGGCTCTGCACTGGGAGTGTGGAGCCGGGTTGGGATTCTCTCTCTGTCTCTGTCTCTGTCTCTCTCTGTCTCTCTCTCTCTTCTGCTCCCGCACTTGCAATCTTTCTCTCTCTCAAAAAGAAGTAAAACTCTATAAACAAACAAACAATCATTTTGCACTCACAATCCTAAAGAAGGAGATAGCAGAAATGCTATAGGATCTCTGCTTAGGACACCTGATGGGTTGGCCTAAGCAGAGATTCTGGGAAATTTCCATCGTTTCTTTTCTTTACTATTCTATTTTTGTTTCGTCTTTTTGGGGAAGAGGGATATGAGAAGTGCATCTCAACAGGCATGAGGAAGGACAAGGAGAAATTGTTCTTGTTCTGCTCTTTGCTGTCTTCTTTCTTATATTCTTCTTGGAGATAACAGTATTCTGAATTATAATAAAGCATTGTTATAATAAAAGCCAGAGTAAGCATGGAGAACTTGTGTGATTTGCACTTTCTGCCAAACCATGTGGGTCAGATTTATTATGGGGTATGTAACAGTTTGGGAATATATTAACCAATAGATTGGGCTGCTGCCCACTTGTGCCTCCCATAGAGATTTTACACACAGGGTTTACACACTCTAAACGTGAGACAAAACAGATGGCGTAAAGCCCTGCATAATGATCGTAACTACACGATTACATTGAGGGCAAAAGGGAGGTTTAAGATTGTGACGCCTTGGTCCCTGACGCTACGTCAGGTATATATTGTGGCAGCTGATTGGAACAAACTGGTTTTGCACATACTGGCTGGCACCTGGTAGTCAAGATGGAGGCTGCTTGGGTTTCTGTGTAGCACATAGTAGCAAACAAAGAGGAAAAAGGTCTTCAGCAGCTTTGAAAGTTACTGGAGATGGGATCACTCTAGAATGAGCTGGAAAGATACAGGAGATTGTGAGTAGCAGAATGATTGTCCGTCCGCTGTCTCTTTCTGGATAATTTCTCTTTGCCAGTTAAATCGTCAGAGAGCCATGTTGGAGAAGGGGTACAGAACTGAAAACTTTGCCGGTCCAGATTTCTGCTCTCATTAAATAAGCTCCCAAAACAAACCATGTGGTCGGCACTTGCATAGCTAACATTCACTTCGAAGTGTTCACACTGTCTTGTGTGTTCAACTCGAGGTCGGGACGTGCACTAAGGAGGGAGATGAAACATGAATGTTATTGTCCTGGCAGGGTATCGAATTGTTTCTTGAAAAGGCTGCAAACACCTCCTGGATCTCCAGTAGCTTCCGCGATAGGTTGCTGCCACAGGTAATTATATGTCGAGTGATGGCCTTCTCCCAACTCACAGCCCTTCACTGAGCTGCAATGTGGTGCCATCAAAAATGAAAAACAGAACTTCCTTCCCACTAGCCTGTTGTATTTGCTTTTGCTGGCTGTAGGGCACCGTCTGCTCTCTGCTCAGTGGCTGTGATCCATCTCCTGGGAGCTGATGATCAGGTTTCAGTTGCCTGAAATCTGGCCAGGAGTTCTGTTGGTGCCACTGTGACAGGTGGCTAGTACTTTTTGGAGCAAAGGCTGGCTCAGGTCCAGAGCAACCTTGTAGTTCTTTCCTCTAGGAGTTGGTCAAAAGCAGGATGTTTGGCAACTGTAGGCTCAGAATTGCTCTGCAATTTTCCCTTCTGTCCTTACAGTAGCCACTGTTCTGATGGACTACAGAACATGAGTAAGAGTGGAATGAATGGAAATTATGTCCGAAAAGTAGGGAGAGGAATCATGTTTTAAAATACCGTAGTAATCACAAAATTTAAATGTAAGCCAAAATCCTTTTTATTTTTATTTTTTATTTTTTTAGGTTTATTTATTTACTTTGAGAGAGAGCAAGAGTGAGAGTGAGAGAGAGAGAGAGAGCATGAGCAGGGGAGGGGCAGAGAGAGAGAGGGAGAGAGAGAGAATTCCAAGCAGGCTCTGCACCGTCAGCGTGGAGCCCAGTGTGGGTCTAGAACTCATGAACCGTGAGATCATGACCTGAGCCGAAATCAAGAGTCAGATGCTCACCCAACTGAGCCACCCAGGCGCCCCAATCCTTTTTGTTTTTAACTCTGTCTCTGTTGACTTCTTGGGTTGCCACTATCAGTGTTCTGGGTATTCAGTGATTTGAAAAAACTAGTGTCGTCTCTTGTCAACAATATAAATATAATCCTCAAGATGACCTACTTATAACTCTCCATATAAGATCCAAAAGAAGCAACAAAGACTTACATCTAGAGGAAGGAACAGAGATTAATATAAAGGGCAAAGTATAAAGCAAGTAGGTATAGTTTGAAGAGTTGCCATTTATAACCCAGCATTATGAAGCTTCTGGAATCATTGACCAAATATAATGCATATGTCTGAGAAAGACCAAAATAAGGATCGTACATTGGTTAATTTACTTATACCTCACCTATTTCCAAAAAGGATTTGCAGGGAATTATGTTGATTATGAAAATGTCAATCTCTTAATAAAATGCAATTTCAAAAATGCTGAAACAGAGGGAAATTTTGGTGCTCTTAATTCTCATTTAACAAATCATGTTTAATGCTGACAAATTCCTCTCTGATCTTGACTTCTTAATTCAGGTTCATTTCTCAAGATCTGGAGATTAATGTGTTGGAACTCCTAACAGCAGGGTTTGCAAATTTACTTGCCTATAGCTCTCATTAGGTTTTTTTACTCAGTTCAAGAAGAGAGTTCTCTTTAATTGTACTATAATCTTACAAATGTAGACAGTAGATTTCATGTAAATTACCTATTTCTTTTCATTTTGAAATAATTTGAAACATTACAGAAAAATTGTAAGAATACTACAAAGAATTTTCATATACCAACATTTTGTTCTATTTGCTTGATCATTCTTTCCCTGTGTGTATACATATTATTATCATTATTTTTTATACCATTTGAGATTGTATATCTCATTTACTTCAAAATAATTGTTTATTTTTCCTAGGAACAAGAATATTTTCTTACATTACTGCAGTTTAGTTACTAAATTCAGGAAATTTAACATTAAATAATACTTTAATCTGCAAGCTACATTTCAGTTTCATGAATTGTTTCACTAATGTCTTTCATATCATTTATTGCATTAGGTCATTCTCTTAGCCCCCTTCAATCTGACTAAATATGTAATTTCACCCTTTCTTTTTCTTCCATGTCATTGACATATAAAAAATATATAAGCTGGGGCACCTGGGTGACTCAGTCAGTTGAGCGTCACACTTCAGCTCAGGTCGTGATCTCGCAGTTGACAAGTTCGAGCCCTGTGTCGGGCTCTGTGCTGACAGCTCAGAACCTGGAGCCTGCTTCCAATTCTGTGTCTCCCTCTCTCTCTGCCTCTCCCCCGCTCATGCTCTGCCTCTCTCTGTCTCAAAAATAAAGATAAATGTTAAAAAAAAAAATGAAAAAAAGATACATAGGCCAGTTATTTACAAAATGCCCCCCCCCATTTGGTTTATCTGATGTTTCCTTATGATCTGCTTCTTCTGGTCATGCATTTTGAGTTGCAATAGTCATGTGTCTTCATTATCCATCTGGAGGCTGATATCTGTTTGCTCCCTTCTGGCCGTGTTACTTTTGATCACGTGGCTGACCTGTTTCCAATTTCTTTGCTTGTAGTAGTATTTTTCCCTTTGAAATTAGTAGGTTGTCTTATTAGCTTTCAAGTCCTTTGTTAGCAGGAAGCATTCTGTATTCCCCAGTGTGTCCCCAGTGCTGTGCATGAGGCCTGGCAATAGTGGGTACTGAACGTTTGTTGGATAAACTGGAGATGAGCATATATTTCTACTTTAGTAATTGTGAGAGACTTTTTTAAGATAAAGAAGATAACTTTTAGGAAAGGAAAGATCAAAGAAGAAGAGCTGGGATGGGTTCCTTTTCAAATTAGTTGTTGGAGGGTACCCTAGCTTTTGCCTGAGGAACCCGGGCGTCTGTGGCCACTGGAAACCAGTTTCACAGAACTCCACACCAAATGGAACTGAGGTCTTGAATCTCAGAGTAGCCCCAACCCCAAAGAAACGTGCCCCTGTTCTAACTCTTCTTCAAAGAACAACAACATATAAGGAAAGACGGACAACATGTTAGTAAGAAAAGATGTGATGTCACAAGTATAAGATATCATTAAAAAATTATTATTGAGTATGCTGATATTTTTAAATATGGTGTTTCCAGGTGCCTGGGTGGCTCAGTCACTTAAGTGTCTGACTCTTGGTTTCAGCTTGGGTCATAATTTCGTGGTTCATGGATTTGAGTCCCACCACAGGCTCTGCTCTGACAGTGCGGAGCCCACTTGGGATTCTCTCTCTCTCCCCCTCTCTCTGCCCCTCCCTTGCTTGTGCTTTCTCTCTCTCTCTCTCTCAAAATAAATAGATAAACTTTAAAAATATGGTGTTTCATCAAATCTAAGATATACTGTAACTTCAGGTATTGCAGAGAAAGAAAAAGCTGCAAGCTAAACTATTTCATAATTTTTATCACTTCAAATTTTTATGTTATGCTTATTCTAAGAGCTCTTTTAGAGTTACTTACACATAAAGGCTTGTTTCTTGTGAACATATAAAAAGAAAGATATAAGAAAAAAATATAAGACAGAAAACACAGGAGAAGTAAATATAAGAGAAATAAAAATATGAGAGAATCACTTTTTTCTTGGAGCTATGGCGGTCTGTGTGTTCACACATGCTATTATTCTCTGCATCTGGTTCTGGGATTTTCTTCCAAGCCACATACACTTGGCTTGCTCATTTTAATGCTGCCTCTGTCGATCTTACCAGAATATGTTAACAGCCGTGACTCACCTTTCTTCCTCAAGTGGTCCTTAACTGCTTTTTGACTGAAATGTTGAAGTGCGACTTGTGTAAAAAGTAATTTGCAAAATTAAAACAATAATAATCATGCAAAGGGTAGGGATG
Organism: Panthera uncia; assembly: GCF_023721935.1. Lineage (NCBI taxonomy): Eukaryota > Metazoa > Chordata > Mammalia > Carnivora > Felidae > Panthera > Panthera uncia. The sequence continues at coordinate 23,568,507 of NC_064813.1, forward strand.
TGAAATCAGGCATAGACCCTCTTACACTCTTCTCAGTAGTGTAAATTTTTACCCTCTGGAGGATAGCCTTAATTGTCTTGGTGTCCTTTGCCCTCATAAACTTATTTTTTTGAGCTCTATTCTAAGAAAAGAGTGAGAAATGCAGATTTATGAGCCAAAAATTCATCACATCATTATTTTTTAAAAATGTAAAATTGGAAACAAACGTTCAACATATGGAAATGGAATAAAATAATATTTTTAGAAAATATTTACCAAAATGAACAAATGTCCCCTAGAGGATACAGAACTGTACATATAGTATGTTCCCGATTTTGTTTAACCATATATTAGAAGGGTAGGAAAACATAGCAGGATGGGGAAAGAAACTGTCACCAACATGATTTCTTTTCAATAGCGCTCCTCAGACAGCATGGGAAAGCCTTTGCCTTCTTATATGCCCCAAACCCTTCCTAAGCTTCTCTGATAGCAGTAATGGATCAAAATCACCCCTGGGTCTTTTGACTTTCTCCTATACTGACTTTCTCATCCATCCAAAACTTGCAGTTTTTACCTGAAACATGTTGTAGTGGAGGCTGAACTTGGACTGTGGTTTTCTACTATCACTTGCTGGGGATTCAGGCATGGCTGGACTCATCTGGAGAACTGAGGAGATAAATATCTTAGTCAGTTTGGGCTGCCATAACAAATTACCACAGATTGGGTGGCTTCAACAACCAATATTTAGTTCTCACCTTTCTGGAAGCTTGGAAGTCCAAGATGAAGTCTCCAGGAGATCCTGTGTCTGATGAGGACCTGCCTCCTGGCTTGTAGATAGATGGCCATCTTCTCATTGTACCTTCAGATGACAGAGAGCAGATAGCAAGAACAAGTTCTTACGTCTTTTCTTATAAGGTCACTAATCCCATATAAAAGGCTCCAACCTTATACCTGATTATCTCCTGAGGACCCTATCTCTTAATACTATCACATTGGAGGTTAGAATGTCAGCATAGGAATTTGGGGGTGAGGGGAGACAAACATTCAGTCCATGACAACAGGCCTGATGGAACAGAGGTCTGATGATTTTGCACCAGGGCTGAGGAGTCTCGTGGGAAACAATTCAAGTTATATCAGCACCCAGGGACCAGATCTGCATGGCATGCAGGGGCTGGGTGGAGTGGAGGTGGCGAGCCATAGGGGGTAGGATGTGCAGGATGCTGTACAAATTCCAAATTTGCTGTACAAATTCCAAGATGCATGCTTTCCTGTAATAATTGGGGAAGAGTGACTGACAACTTTCGCCAGATATGAGATTCTCTTCTGAATGCCAATGCTTCCTTTGGCATGACTGGAGAGGTTTAGGGCTGTGGCTAGCTTGCTGTTTTGAAGATATGGAGTGAAAGTTGTATTCTATATGCACCCCAATCTATGATTAAAATAATTTTGTTTTAGATCCTAGACACTGGGATAGGTGGTGCTAATTTTTTTCTAATTACTAATTTATTGTGGAAAAGAAAATACTGATAAATGTGTGTGTCATGTTGAAATACTATAGTTGTTAAAGTCAGTAACATGTCATCTGATTTTAAAAGTTGGAAAGCCTGGAGTATTATCTTCATCATCTCTGGACTTTTTATTTAGCACATGTGCTCAATGGAATTTAGGGTTTTAGAATCATGTTGCTAGTGGGAGCTGACAGACCTGATTGTTTCTGGTCTCACACGTCTTCATAACAAACAAAAGTCCTTTTTTCATACATATTTGAGAAATTCAACAACACATGTATATGTAGAGGAAAAATTGAAATGGTATGAAAAACCATAGAGTGAAAACTAAGTCTTTTCCCCACTCTAGATCTCCTGTGTCATCTCCAGGAAGACCTGAGGCTAATGACTTTATTATATGCCATTAACCGTCTTCCTGAAAATTTTTATACATATAAAAAACTGTGCTGTTTTTATACAACAAACCACCCCAAAGTTAATGACATAAAAAGACAACCATTCTACTGTACTCATCAATTCCATGACTTAGCTATTCATAAAGGGCACAAGGATGACTCCTCTGCTCCATGATATCTGGATCCTTAGCTCAAAAAACTCAAATGCTAGGGGGCTGTAATCATCTGAAGGCTCATTGAGTCCATGCCTGGTCCCTTGTCAGGGCGGATTGAAGACAGTCTGGTCTGCACAGCACCTCCACATGGCCTATCCATGTGGCATGGCTTCCTGGCAGCATAGGAGCCTTTTACATGGTGACTTTGGACTCTGGGCTTGAGTGTTTTGGTCGGTGAGGAAAAAGCTGTCTCACCTTTCCTACTTAGCCTTAGAAATCACAGCGTCACTTTTGCTGTCCAGATTCAAGAGGAGGAAACCAGTCCCCACCTCTTGATGGAAGGGATGTGACATCAAGAGATGGGAAATATTGTTGTGGCTATCTTTGGAAACATGGTATATTATCTTTCTCCCCACAAAGGAGAATTCATTCTATTTGGAAATTATTCCATATAGATCTCTCAGGCTAACAGCTGCATAATCATACATGCTTGAATACAAATCACTTACTTAACCAGTCACCTGCTGTTGAACATTTAATTTGTTTCCAGTCTTTGGATATCACAAACAATCGTGCAATAGATATTTTTGATTATTTCTTTATGCACATGTCCCAGCACATTTGTTGCTTATATTTTTAGAGGTGAGATTGCTTGGTCAAAAAAATGTGAAATTTTAATTTTGGTAGATATGAAGCTTGGTTCTTTGCATCAGGGTTAAGCTTGGTTAAGTGTGATTAAAACACACACACACATATACACACACTTCAAAATAATAACTGCCTTAAATACACAAGAAAATTCTTCTTGGAAGATGGCGGTGTAGGAAGATGCTGGGCTCACTGCATCCTGCTGATCCCTTAGATTCCACCCACACCTGCCTAAATAACCCAGAAAACCACCAGAAGACTAGCAGAACGGACTCTCTGAAGCCAAGTGCAGACAAGAGGCCCACGGAAGAGGGTAGGAAGGGCGGAGAGGCGGTGTGCACTCCACGGGCTGGCAGGAGGGAGCCGGGGTGGTGGAGGGGCAGCCTCCCCTGCAAGGCAGAGCCCCCGAGTCTGACGTGCAGAAGTGGAGGGGACGGACTGCGTGAGTTCTGACAGCCAGTGGGACTTAACATCTGGAATGTTATAAGTTGACAGCTCTGCTCAGAGAGCAGGAGGGCTAGAGGACAACGGGAGGGAGAGTTGTTGAGCCCCAGAGGACAGAGCTCACCTTGGCAGGGAGCAAAGGTGCTGGCCAGCAACATCTCCCTCTCCCACCCCCCAGCCAAAACCCCAAAGGGAACCAGTTTCTGTCACTGAACTTGCTTGCACCATGCAAACACCCAACTCTGTGCTTCTGTGGATCCATCCCTCTGACGGGTCTGCCTGCCTCCCTCCTGGTGCTGCAGGGCCCCTCCTGTAGAGGACCACCTATGGCAAAGTGAGCTGAGCCTGCCCCTCCCGCCCCTGTGCACCTTTTGGATCCACTCCGGCTAATACGCCAGATCCCATCAAAGCAGCACCACAAACCTGGCAGGGTGCAAGTAGCCCAGACAGGGGCCATATCACTCCACAATGAGTCCTGCCCCTGGGAGAGGGGAACATAAGGTACACACCAGTCTGACTGTGGCCCCAGCGGGTGGCCTGGGGACAGACATCAGGTCTGACTGTGGCCCTGCCCACCAACACAAGTTACTCCAGACAGCACAGGGGAAGTGCCCCGCAGTTCTGCACCACCCCAGGGACTACCCAAAATGATGAAATGGAAGAATTCTCCTCAAAAGAAACTCCAGGAAGTAGTGACACCTAATGAATTGATCACAAATGATTTAAGCAATATAATGGAACAAGAATTTAGAATAATAGTCATAAAATTAATTGCTGGGCTTGAAAAAAGTATCGAGGAAAGCAGAGATCAAGGGACTAAGAAATAGTCGAGCTAAAAAATGCTATAAATGAGGTGCAAAATAAAATGGAGGCAGCCATAGCACAGATTGAAGAGGCAGAGGAGAGAATAGTTGAATTAGAAGATAAAATTATGGAAAAAGAGGAAGCTGAGAAAAAGAGAGATAAAAAAATCCAGGACTATGAGGGGAGAATTAGAGAACTAAGTGATGCAATCAAATGGAACAATATCCGTATAATAGGAATTCCAGAAGAGGAAGAGAGAGAGAAAGGGGCTGAAGGTGTACTTGAACAAATCATAGCTGAGAACTTCCCTGGTCTGGTGAAGGAAAAAGGCATTGAAATCCAAGAGGCACAGAGAACTCCCTTCAGACGTAACTTGAATCGATCTTCTGTATGACATATCATAGTGAAACTGGCAAAATACAAGGATAAAGAGAAAATTCTGAAAGCAGGTAGGGATAAACATGCTCTAACATATAAAGGGAGACCGATAAGACTAGTGGCAGATCTATCTACTGAAACTTGTCAGGCCAGAAAGAAATGGCAGGAAATCTTCAATGTGATGAACAGAAAAAATATGCAGCCGAGAATCCTTTATCCACCAAGTCTGTCATTCAGAATAGAAGGAGAGATAAAGGTCTTCCCAAGCAAACAAAAACTGAAGGAATTCATCACCACTAAACAGCCCTACAAGAGATCCTAAGGGGGATTCTGTGAGTGAAATGTTGCAAGGACCACAAAGTACCAGAGACATCACTACAAGCATGAAACCTACAGACGTTACAATGACTCTAAACCCATATCTTTCTATAACACTGAATGTAAATGGACTAAATGCTCCAACCAAAAGACGTAGGGTATCAGAATGGATAAAAAAACAAGACCCATCTATTTGCTGTCTACGAGACTCATTTTAGACCTGAGGACACTTTCAGATTGAAAGTGAGGGGATGGAGAACTGTCTATCATGCTACTGGAAGTCAAAAGAAAGCTGGAGTAGCCATACTTACATCAGACAAACTAGACTTTAAGTTAAAGGCTGTAACAAGAGATGAAGAAGGGTATTATATAATAATTACAGGGTCTATTCATCAGGAAGAGCTAACAATTATAAATGTCTATGTGCCGAATACAGGAGCCCCCAAATATATAAAACAATCACAAACATAAGCAACGTTATTGATAAGAATGTGGTAATTGCAGGGGACTTTAATACTCCACTTACAACAATGGATAGATCATCTAGACACAGGATCAATAAAGAAACAAGGCCCTGAATGATACATTGGATCAGATGGACTTGACAGATATTTAGACCTCTGCATCCCAAAACAACAGAATATACTTTCTTCTCGAGTGCACATGGAACATTCTCCAAGACAGATCACATATTGGGTCACAAAACAGCCCTTCATAAGTATACAAGAATTGAGATCATACCATGCATACTTTCAGACCACAATGCTATGAAGCTTGAAATCAACCACAGGAAAAAGTCTGGAAAACCTCCAAAAGCATGGAGGTTAAGGAACACTCTACTAAAGAATGAATGGGTCAACAAGGCAATTAGAGAAGAAATTTAAAAATATATGGAAACAAATGAAATTGAAAATACAATGATCCAAACACTTTGGGACGCAGCAAAGGCAGTCCTGAGAGGAAAATACATTGCAATCCAGGCCTATCTTAAGAAACAAGAAAAATCCCAAATAAAAAAATCTAACAGCACACCTAAAGGAAATAGAAGAACAGCAAAGACACCCCAAACCCAGCAGAAGAGAAATAATAAAGATCAGAGCAGAAATAAACAATATAGAATCTAAAAAAACTGTAGAGCAGATCAATGAAACCAAGAGTTGTTTTTTTGAAAAAATAAACAAAATTGATAAACCTCTAGCCAGGCTTCTCAAAAAGAAAAGGGAGATGACCCAAATAGATAAAATCATGAATGAAAATGGAATTATTACAACCAATCCCTCAGAAATATAAGCAATTATCAGGGAATACTATGAAAAATTATATGCCAACAAACTGGACAACCTGGAAGAAATGGACAAATTCCTAAGCACCCACACACTTCCAAAACTCAAACAGGAAGAAACAGAAAACTTGAACAGACCCATAACCAGTGAAGAAATTGAGTCAGTTATCAAAATCTCCCAACAAATAAGAGTCCAGGACCAGATGGCTTCCCAGGGGAATTCTACTAGACATTTAAAACAGAGATAATACCTATCCTTCTCAAGCTGTTCCAAAAAATAAAGAGGGAAGGAAAACTTCTGGACTCATTCTATGAAGCCAGCATTACTTTGATTCCCAAACCAGATAGAGACCCAGCAAAAAAAGAGAACTACAGGCCAATATCCCTGATGAATATGGATGCAAAAATTCTCAAAAAGATACTAGCAAATCGAATTCAACAGCATATAAAAAGAATTATTCACCATGATCAAGTGAGATTTATTCCTGGGCTGCAGGACTGGTTCAACATTCACAAATCAATCAGTGTGATATATCACATTAATAAAATAAAAGATAAGAACCATATGATCCTGTCAATCGATGCAGAAAAAGCATTTGACAAAATTCAGCATTGTTTCTTAATAAAAACCCTCGAGAAAGTTGGGATAGAAGGAACATACTTAAACATCTTAAAAGCCATTTATGAAAAGTCCACATCTAATATCATCCTCAATGGGGAAAAACTGAGAGCTTTTCCCTGAGATCAGGAACACGACAGGGATGTCCACTCTCACCGCTGTTGTTTAACATAGTGTTGGAAGTGCTAGCATCAGCAATCAGACAACAAAAGGATATCAAAGGCATCAAAATTGGTAAAGATGAAGTTAAGCTTTCACTTTTTGCAGATGACATGATATTACATGTGGAAAACCTGATAGACTCCACCCAAAGTCTGCTAGAACTGATACATGAATTCAGCAAAGTCGCAGGATACAAAATCAATGTATAGAAATCAGTTGCATTCTTATATACTAATAATGAAGCAACAGAAAGACAAATAAAGAAACTGATCCCATTCACAATTGCACCAAGAAGCATAAAATACCTAGGAATAAACTTAACCAAAGATGTAAAAGATCTGTATGAAGAAAGCTTATGAAGGAAATTGAAGAAGATATAAAGAAATGGAAAAACATTCCGTGCTTATGGGTTGGAAGAATAAATATGTTAAAATGTCAATACTGCCCAAAGCTATATACACATTCAATGCAATCCCAATCAAAATGGCACCAGCATTCTTCTTGAAGCTAGAACAAGCAATCCTAAAATTCATATGGAACCACAAAAGGCCCCGAATAGCCAAAGTAACTTTGAAGAAGAAGACCAAAGCAGGAGGCATCACAATCCCAGACTTTAGCCTCTACTACAAAGCTGTAATCATCAAGACACCATGGTATTGGCACAAAAACAGACACATAGACCAATGGAATAGAATAGGAACCCCAGAACTAGACCCACAAAAGTATGGCCAACTAGTATCTTTGACAAAGCAGGAAAGAATATCCAATGGGAAAAAGACAGTCTCTTTAACGGTGCTGGGAGAACTGGACAGCAACATGCAGAAGATTGAAACTAGACCACTTTCTTACACCATTCACAAAAATAAACTCAAAATGGATAAAGGACCTGAATGTGAGACAGGGATCCATCAAAACCCTAGAGGAGAAAGCAGGAAAAAGCCTCTCTGACCTCAGCCGCAGCAATTTCTTACTTGACTCATCCCCAAAGGCAAGGGAATTAAAAGCAAAAATGAACTATTGGGATCTCATGAAGATAAAAAGCTTCTGCACTGCAAGGGAAACAATCAACAAAACTAAAAGGCAACCGATGGAATGGGAAAAGATATTTGCAAATGACGTACTGGACAAAGGGCTAGTATCCAAAATCTATAAAGAGCTCACCGAACTCCACACCCAAAAAACAAATAATCCAGTGAAGAAATGGGCAGAAAACATGAATAGACACTTCTTTAAAGAAGACATCCAGATGACCAACAGGCACATGAAAAGATGATCAACATCACTCCTCATCAGGGAAATACTAATCAAAACCACACTCAGATACCACCTCACGCCAGTCAGAGTGGCTGAAATGAACAAATCAGGAGACTATAGATGCTGGTGAGGATGTAGAGAAACGGGAACTCTCTTGCACTGTTGGTGGGAATGCAAACTGGTGCAGCCGCTCTGGAAAAGTGTGGAGGTTCCTCAAAAAATGAAAAATAGATCTACCCTATGACCCAGCAATAGCACTGCTAGGAATTTACCCAAGGGATACAGGAGTACTGATGCATGGGGCACTCGTACCCCAATGTTTATAGCAGCACTCTCAACAATAGCCAAATTATGGAAAGAGCCTAAATGTCCATCAACTGATGAATGGATAAAGAAATTGTGGTTTATATACACAATGGAGTACTACGTGGCACTGAGAAAGAATGAAATATGGCCCTTTGTAGCAACGTGGATGGAACTGGAGAGTGTGATGCTAAGTGAAATAAGCCATACAGAGAAAGACAGATACCATATGTTTTCACTCTTAGGTGGATCCTGAGAAACTTAACAGAAAATCATGGGGGAGGGGAAGGAAAAAAAAAGGTTAGAGAGGGAGGGAGCCAAAATATAAGAGACTCTTAAAAACTGAGAACAAACTGAGGGTTGATGGGGGGTGGGAGGAAGGGGAGGGTGGGTGATGGGCATTGAGGAGGGCACCTGTTGGGATGAACACTGGGTGTTGTATGGAAACCAATGTGACAATAAATTTCATAGTTAAAAAAAAAAAGAAAGAAAGAAAATTATTCTTCTCCCTAAAGGAATTTGGAGATAAAGAGCTCCGGACCAGTATGGTGGTTCTGTGGTGTCATTAGGAACCCAGGCTTCTTCCAACTCTCCACTGGGAATCTCCACTTTGATTTGAATCAAATATAAATGTGTCATTTGTCTTCCTAATTCTCAATGGCTGCTTGCCATCTTCTCCAAGTTCTACGCAGCAAGATGGACTAAAGAAGGAAGAAAGGCGACCCACTTCCCTTCCTTTAAGATCACTTCCTGGAAATCATGTGCAACATTTCTTATATACCATTAGCCCAAACTTATATACACATAAGTGCGTGATTTTGGGGAGTGTCTCTTTTTATCTGAGTGGTGATGTGCCCAGATACAATCACAGTTCCTATTACTAGCAAAGAAGGAGACTGGAGAGTGGATAGCAGGTAACCAGCAATTTATATCATTCCTTTTTATGTGTCATCTTTGATTCTCCCAAAGACACAGTTAATATTTATGCCAATTTTTCCGAGGAGGGAGCTGGAGCTCCCTAGCAGTGAGAAGGTTGCACATGGCCCAAAATATAGAAAGTGTGGAACAAGAATTCATACTGAAGTCCTTTGTCTACTATACCAAACTCGGTATTTAGTAAGGGTGTTCTAAAATACTACTGCTCTTCTCTGACATCCCAATAAGGAGATTTAGTCTTGTTTTGTTTTTGTGGTGTTTGCATTATGTACACAAAGATTAACTCTCTCACGATGATTGTTCTTTAAGTGGAAAATTCTCTTCCTGCCACTACAAAGCAGCAATGACCTAGAACAGCCGCTTTTGCACCTAGGTTTCAGTGACTTCATAATCCACACAGCTTTCCTCTGCTGTTTCTTCTTTCAGAAGATCTCCCAGCCCGAATTCACACAGTGACTCCTTTCATAAAGAACAGCTGAGTCATGAGAGGGACTGCAGATGGCCATGAGTTTATTTACAGGCCTGGAGTCCAACCCAGGTTTCTACTCGCAGCCTGCAGCGGCGCTCACCTGACAGCCATCCACAGCAGGCCAAGTGGCCACTGTTTGCTGTCGGGCTCAGGCTCGCAGACACTGCTGGTGCTCTGGGCGCCGCCTGTGGAGCCCCAGATGGGCACACAGTGAGCACTGGGCTCCCATCCCAAACTCCTGGTAGACGAGTGTTTACTCTGGGAAAATCATAGTCTTCAAAACAGAGGATGGAGGAGAAAGAAGGAGCATGGAGTAGCACAGCTAGAGGGCGTAAACTTCATCATTCCAAATCTCTAACTGGAAGAACCTTATAGAGAAATGAGGTTTTGTGCCAGAGAACCATAAAGCCCAAAGCTGCACACCTGTAGGATATTCTTTTTTTTTTTTTTTAATTTTTTTAATGTTTATTTTTGACAGAGAGAGACAGAGCACGAGCGGGGGAGGGGCAGAGAGAGAGGGAGACGTAGAATCTGAAACAGGCTGTCAGCACAGAGCCAGATGCGGGACTCGAACTCACAGACCGTGAGATCATGACCTGAGCCGAAGTCGGACGCTCAACCGACTGAGCCACCCAGGCGCCCCAAGGATATTCTTGACTATAACTAAAGGTTTGGACTTCTGACTTGACCTAAACAGATTATAATGACTCTGAGATTCAGGGGTAAGAAATCCCTGGAGCAGGGTATTTCATGGCGTTTTATAAACGAGACAGAATATTTCTATGTGATTCCAGCTGACTTTCCTAATAACAAAGGACTCATATGCCAAGTTCAATAATAATTTTAAAAAATATATGCATTGGATTGGCCTGTAATGAGGGTGCTTTGGAAAAATGTGATTCTTTGCATGTATAAAAATAAAATATAAAATAAGGATGCGTTAGTCATTTCTAGAAATAAAAAAATATGACGCTTTAAGTTAGAAATACAGAGTTAAGTACAGTACAAGAGTGAGTTAATAAACTGGAAAGTAGACTTGAAGAATTATCCTGAATCAATATAGAAAGTCGGAGAGATGGAAAATATGTAAGAGAGACTTTGACATATGGTGGAAAGGATGAGAAGATTTAATATATGCTTGTTGGAATTCCAGAAGTAGATTTTAAAGAGAATGGGGGAGAGGCAATATTTGGACAGAAAATGGCTGAGAATTTTCCACAATCTGTAAAAGACACCAATCTTCAGATTCAGATTCCAGTGAATCCCAAGCAAGATAAATAAAAAGAAATGCACAACTTGACATGTCATAGTTAAACTGCAAAATATATTTAAAAAAAAAAGATAAGACCTTAAAAACTGCAGAGTAAAAAGATAGAGCACTGAAAAAGAACAGCACACTACAGCTGACTTTTCAAGAGCAAAAATCAAAGCCAGAATAACATTTTTAAGGTGCTAAAATAAAACTGCCATCCTAGGATTCTGTACTTGTCAAAACTTCCTTTGAACAAGAAGCGTCAATGGAAACATTTTCAGACAAACAAAAATTAAGAGAATTTACTCTCAGCATCCGTTTACTAAAGAGGCATCTAAATGCATGTAACTCAAGAAGAAAGAAAATAATACCAGAAAGAAGACTAAAGATACAGAAAGCAATGGTAAGCAAGGATGATATTAAACATGGGGGTGAATTTTAACAAATTATTAACTTTATAAAATGATAATAGTAATGCCTAATTTAAAGCATTGAAATTCAAGAGAGACCTTAAATATGATGTGACAGCTACATTTAGTTTGGTATGTGAAATGACTTGGAGTTAAATCATTCTGAGGCCTTAGTATCAGTTTGCAGAGAGTAAAAATGTTTATTAAATTTAAGGTTTGTTAAGTTAGATACCTATGCTGTAATTTCTAACTACATAACCACCAACTATTGGAAGGGAAAGTAATGAAATGAGTGGAAAATATTTCAATCTAAAATAAGTCAAGAGAGCAAGATTGGAAATAAAAAACAAACCTACCACAGCTGCAGAACACATATTCTTTCTCAGACACACATGGACTATTGACAAAAATTACATACATTTATGCTAAACAGTATGCTTCAAAAATTTTGAAAGAATTGGTATCATTAAAAATTACATTTTCAGATTATAGCACAAGACAGATAGCAACAACAAAAAGATAATTCAAAACTTGACATACATTTTGAAAATAAAAATCACAATTATAAATAACCTATGGGTTAAAGAAGAAATAATAATGGAAATTTAGAAAACATTGAGGATTGAACACTACTAAATAAGGTAATTAGTGAATTTAAAACACTACGGAAAAACAAAGCAAAACAGGATAAAGCCAATGAGAGATGAAGGAAGAAAGTAATACATGTAGAGACAGAAATTAATCAAATTGTAACTGAAGATACAATAAAGAGGATAAATAAATCCAATCTATGAATCTCCAAAGAGATTAAGAAATTCAACAAAATCCAGTAGGACTGATCATACAAAAAGTATAAGAAATGAAAAAGAGAATATATAAATGGTGATGCAACTAATATTAAGAACATAAAAGAGTATTAAGACTAAAAACAATTTTGTACTAAAAATTTGAGAAATTAGGTAAAATATTAAATGCTTAAGAGAAAAATGACGAAGAAAAAGAACTCAATAAAGTTAGTAATTCTCTTCCAGTTGATCTATAGATTTAATGAAATTCTTTTTTAAAAAAGAATTTATGTTTATTTACTTTTGAGAGAGAGAGAGCATGAGTGGGAGAGGGGCAGAGAGAGAGACAGAGACAGAGACAGAATCTGAAGCAGGCTCCAGGCTCTGAGCTGTCAGCACAGAGCCTGATGCAGGGCTTGAACTCACAAACTGTGAGATTATGACCTGAGCTGAAGTTGGGCGCTCAACCAAGTGAGCCACCCAGGCGCCCCTTTTTTTTAGTATGCGAGCAGGGGAGAGGGGCAGAGGGAGAGAGAAAGAGAATCTCAAGCAGTATCCATGCTCAGCACAGAGCCCAACACAGGACTTAATCCCACAACCCTAGGACCATGACCTGAGCCAAAATCAAGAGTAAGGCACTCAAACAAGAGTAAGGCATGACGTGAGCCAAAATCAAGAGTAAGGTGCCCCAGATTTAATGTAATTCTAATCAAAGTCCCAAGATGATTTTTCATGAACCTTGACAAGCCAATTATAAGATTTATTTGAAAGAGCAAAGGACCAAGAATAGTCAAGCCATTTCTAAAGCAAAAGATAAATGGTAGAGGCAGTCATTTTAATCAAAAGAGACCATAAAAACAGTAGGAAATTGTTTTACAACTGACAGAGGAATAGTATTGAGAATAAACAAAGAATACTTAGGAGTTAATAAGAAAAATTGAAGAACCCAAATAGAAAAATGGGCAAAAAAACATGAGTGAGTATTCACAAAAAAGAAAGCACAAATGACTATAAATATGTGAAACACTGCACTACCTGATCAGTAATAAAGGTAATACCACAGTACAATATCATTTCCTGCCAGCCAGGTTGGCCAAAATTTTGAGGCCTAACAATATTAGGTATTGCTGGAAATGTACAACAAGAACTCACTGCTGATGATCGGTGCAACTCCTTTGAAAACAACTTGGCATTCACTGGTAAATTTGAACATTCTCAGACCTCTGGCCCGGGAATTCTGGTCCTAAGTACACTGTGGTTCTTTCCATCAGAGGATACATACAATAAAGGCCATAGCAACATTATTCTAATATCATAAATCTAGAAACACCCTAAATGTGCATGGACCATCAAATAGATCACTAAATTACAGCATTGACAATGAAATAACTCCAGATATTAAACATCAACATGTCTGAATTTTAAAGTCAGTGTGAAGACCATAAAAAACACATATTGCATGACTCTGTATAAAAGTTCAAAACCAGTCCAAACTGTTCTTTATTTAGGATTGCATGCATTTGTGGTGAAACTGCAAAGAAAAGCAAAATAATTAATAACCAAAAATGTAGACTAGAGTTTACTGGCTGAGAGGGAGGAAAAATATCTAGGGAAGGCACATCAGGGACTTCAAAGATATTGATAATGTTCTATTTCTTTCACAAGGTGGGGTGTACATGGGTGCATTTACTATTCTTTTGAATATATGTTTTATTCACTCTTGTATAATTTACAGTAAGAAATTTATACTTTTTTACCTTTATATAATGCTTTCCAATGAACATTTAATTTTTTTAATTTTTAAATTTAATGGTTTTTTTTAATGTTTATTTTTGAGAGAGAGAGAGAGAACGAGCACGGGGGGATGAGCAGAGAGAGCAGGAGACACAGAATCCAAAGCAAATTCCAGGCTCCGAGCTGTTAGCACAGAGCCTGACGTGGGCCTCGAACCCACAAACCGTGAGATCATGACCTGAGCCGAAGTTGGACACTTAACTGACTGAGCCACCCAGGGGTTCCTCCAAATGAACATTTTTATCTTACATTTATTTTCATAGCACCTCTGTTAAGCAAAAGTTTGTTTTATCATACAGAAAATAATTTTGAGTTGTAAATGTGTTTGCTTGAAATTCCATACTACCTTGTCTGGGGGCAGATTCCAAGCCTCTTGCTCTATGGAGATATTTCTGTCACCTGCCATCGTCCCATGCCATGAACTCATTTGTTGATGTATTTACTCTTGCATTCATTATCTCACTTAATATGGCTAGCCCCCTTCTTGACTCAGGCACTGTACTGTTGAAATTCTTTCAATAGGATAAAGTTCAAGAATATAAAAAGCTTAAGTAGTTAGTATTTTGATTGTCTGAGAGGCAGTGGCTTCTGGCTAAATATTGACCCCATTTCTAATAGTCATCATCTTCAGCCTGCACAGTATTTTCTTTCTTCAGTATCTCCAACACCTGCTGTGTGTCCAACCCCATCCTTCCCTTTCTCACAGCAGGTATTTCTCACTTAAGACAAAACTGCAAGCTCCTCCAGTCTACATCGTTGCCTCTGTTTAAAGAAAGCCAGTGTGCTGATGTTTGAAGGCAGATAAGCAGCATGGAGCTCATAGGTCTTCACCTCCAGGCTGGCAGGCCTTTGTTGGCAAGGTGGAGAATTTACTGAGCCTGCAGGATATGTCATAACATTGATTTTTGTCTGCAGAGAGATAACTTGGCAGAAAATATCTTTCCCTATACAGAGCTTCGGGGTCCTGTGTTTGGAGCTAGGTCTCCGCATCATGTCCAAATAGAGTTTTCTCTTCATGGGTCTCATTGGTCCTGAGTTTTGGGTCTCTTTATTGAACACAGAAACCCAATCACTATACCTGTAGTCACCTTATCATTGGATGGACTTTCCCAGCTTCTAGTGGCTTCTAAATGTTACCAACTTGAACTCTCTGCATTCCCCTTCCTCATACAGGTTTTCTTTTTGTTAGCCCAAAAGGATCACATAAGTCTGTGATGGGCCTGGCACCGTGTTAGGCATTGAGATTTCAAATTAGTTAGGACGAGGCTGAAAAATTATATTACAACATTCAAAATATAAAAGAAACAGATTTGCTTAATGAGATAACTAAGAGATAGTTTAAAAAATCAGTAAGTTTGAAATATTAAAAACTTAACATCTATTGGAGTTGAGATTGAAGATTAAGGATAAGAAATAAGCAATAAAAGATTAGGAGTAAAAAAAATAAACAGTGTTATAGTTTTTAAAGAAAAATGTAAGAATCTTAAAGAGATTAGGGCCAGATAATACATTAGAATACCCCATAAAAGTACAATTAAAAGAGTATAAATGAAGATAATACACATAAGTGTCCTATTGTAACTGGGAGTTTTTAAAGTAAATTGGATTATTAAATGAAAAAATTGGAAGAAAAACCAAAAGATTTCCTTAGAAAAGCAAATAGTCAATTAAAAAAAAAGGAAAAAGAAAAAACCACATACCAGCTGAAAGCAAGTGCACAAATAATAATACAAGAAGCCTTTGACATGGGTCTGGCTTCCCAAGGCTGAGGGTCTCCATTTATAAAATTATGGCCTGAAGATGTTGGCCGGGGAATTCAACATATTTGTTGTATTCTACTTTGCTAAGGTTTTATTTAAGATATTTTTCATCTGTGTTCAGACATGACTACATATATTTGGAACTGTTCATTATAGATTTGGGATTTGAAAAATCATTTTGGGGGGAGAGGGGAAAATGGGTGATGGGCATTGAGGAGGGCACTTGTTGGGATGAGCACCGGGTGTTTTTCGTAAGCCAATTTTTGACAATAAATTATATTCTTAAAAAAGAAAAAAAGAAAAATCATTTTTGCAAACATATTAGATTTTTAAAATTTTTCTGATTATTTGGGAGATTTTCCACTGAATCAGAGCCAAATGCCTTTTATGGGATTACAGTATGTGTTTCTTTTATTGATGAACCTATTTATAGTTACAATTTCTTGCCATATAAGTTTGGAAATGTTATATGTTGGAAAAAAATGACAATTGATATTATGCATCAATGTTATTATTTCTCTCCATTTTCTTTCTTTTTATTAAATTCATTCTTTCCATTTGTTGTTTATTAGTCTTTACAACAGTACAGATGAGGAGCTGAAGGCTTAGACATGTTAAGTAAGTTATCCAGGATCAGATAGCTGAAGGAGTCCAGGAGCCACCTCAGTTACACAGCTTCCTCCATACAAGGAAATCCTGTAGACAATGTGGTCAGATATACTTGACCTTATTTTCTATCTTTTACAAATCTGACCTAATATCAAATTCTTGATTTTATGCTAGGTATTTTGTTAATCCTGTCCTGTAGATTTTACCACAAGGAGATCTCTTCACCCACTGCTTTTGAAAATTCACCTTTAATTTGCAGATTAATTGGGCTAGAGTTCTGGGTCTATCACCTACTCACTTTGTGACTGATTCCTCACCCATAAAATAGAAAGAATATCTACTTTTTAGGGTATGGTGAGGATTAGATGAGAAAATATATGTGATTCACTTTACAAATCCTCATCTTGAATGCTACATTGTACTAAAGGTGTTCTGTTATGTCTTCATATAGATAGTCCTGGTGAAAATTTTAGTTCCTCTCAGGCTATGTTCCAATCCTCTAGTGAAAACACTTGGGAGAGTGAGTTTGAATCACACCCTGGTATTGCCTAATTCCCTCTGTAAACATCAGCTGTGTGAGACCGAAAATGAGAATTTCACCAGTGACCATGTTATGAGATAATTTACGGAGGAAACTGAAAAATTGGTCAGGAGATTCTGGAGAAATGAACTTTGAACATTGGATATTGTTGACTTTCTTCCCATGGTGCCTCCAGAAGAAGATGGCGGCCACTAAAGACCAAAGCATGCCTGAGACATGGCCTGACCTAAGGTTGGGGAAAGATGGGCAGTAAGTGTTATGATTGGCCTTGCTTGGTCTTGGGGAAGCCATTGTACCCTCTTTTAGGTCTGGAAGGGAAGTTGCAGTCTTTGCCCTGCATTGCCTGGAACTGGACTGTATAATGATGAGTGCCAAGTCCTTCTGCTGGGTTTCTAATTTGGCTCAAAGGACACACCCTAATGAAAGCCGGGAAGAAGAATGACTCACCTGTTGCCATATTTACCATTGACCACAATTACATTTGCTTGAACTCTACCCTGGCCAAATGTCTCCTTGGTGCTTCCTTCAAAGACATTGCTCACATTCCCCACTTTCTCCCAGACAGGTGACTGGGCTCCCCAGAGCCTTACAATAGCTCGGTACCAAACAGCATCCGACTCCTGCCTGTGTCTGGGGCCCACTTGAAGTCAAACTTTCTAGATATGGATTATAAAACAGGAAGTACTCCAAAAGATATTTCCCCAATACTGTATGATTATGTGTTTCATTTTTACAGGTAAAGTATACACATTTTAAATATTTAGTGATTAAAAAGGAGGGTGAGGACAGCAGTCTTTTGTTCAGTTATTCATTTAGCAACACTTTACTCAGGGCTGATGCCAAGCACTGTCCTGGGCTTCAAGTTATAATGATGTGGAGAGACAAGCAAACATATTTTCATGTTGGCATAGCTTATAGATCAGAAAAGGAGAAACAAATTACTCAATAGCATAGAAATGAATACAGAACTGCAACTCTGATAAGTACTAGGAATAAGAGGTACACGGTGTGAAAAGAACTTATAGCCAAGGGACTTGAGCCACATGGGGAGGTCACGGAAGCCCTTGGAAAGCCAAGGGCCAAGCACCTGGTAAATCTAAGATCCAGAGTCCCTACCTTCCAGAGTCACCAGATGAAATTCGGGGTGGCTTTTTATTTTTTTAACGTTTATTTATTTAGTTTGAGAGGGAGACAGAGAATCCCAAGCAGGCTCCATGCTGTCCATGCAGAGCCTGATGCAGGGCTTGGTCCCTTGACAGTGAGATCATGACATGAGCCGAAATCAGCAGTTGGACATTCAACCGACTGAGCCACCCAGGTACCCCAGGGGTAGGTTTTTAAAAAACGAGTGTCTTTGTCATCCTTTCCCTAAATCCCATTTCTCCATTCACCTCAAGGGAAAAGAAGATCCTTAAACTGACCTGCCTGAGAGGAGATAACCAAGGAAACATAAAGTTTTAAGAAACATTAGAGAAATCCATCAGTCATTGTTAAGTGCCATTTGCTCTTCAAGACGTTACTCATATGAGGAGCGCTTGGTTAGGTATGTTTGTTCCTGAGGCATGAAGATGAGGGCCTGTGACCCACGGGGGCTCTAAAATAATGTTAACTGTCCTGTGGCTGTGGCAGTTCTGCCAATAAATAAAGCCTATTGATGTATCTGGCACTTTGAAGACAAAATTACAATTGATTCTTTGTCTTTCTAAAAATATCTCCTGCTGTTTTAAACTTCACTCCAAAATGGGATTTGGAAACCAGACTCTTAGAATAGGGGTTAACCAGGCAATCATCTGAGGCCCACTGCCGGACTTCGAGTCAGACTCCGATCCTTCCTGCCCTCTGAGACTTGGAGGACGAGGTGTTGCCTTTCTGAACCTGTCCCCATCTTTATAATGGGGATCCTAAGAACACCGTGTCATAGGGTTTTTATGAGGATTAAATGAGGTGTTACAATGCGAGTGTTCCTGTCAGTGCCGGACAGGCGTGTGCGCGTGCCCATTCGCTCTCGCTGCCCCGCTGCGTGGAAGTGTGGTGCGGAATGAAGGTGGGGAAACATCCGTAGACTCTGTATTTGTGCACGTTCCCCGCCTCAGTAGCATGTTACAAAGTCACATAGACCCTGGAAATGTTAGGAGCACAGAGTGTTCTTTCCCTCTGACAGTAGTTTTCCATAATAGAGATGGAAAAAAATACCACCTGAATAGTCTCCTGTTTGCCTCTGACACCATGAATAAGAGTAAAATACTCAAAACTCTAAAAAATACTTCTTAGAACTCTTCAATTTGCATATGAGTGTGAGTATAAAATATGAACATGGATCTAACACCTGCTGAAACACTAGTCCCTGCCCCCCACAGCCCCTTGGAGAAACCTCAAGTGAAGTGATGTGGGGAGGCCAGACTTAACACTTTCCAAAGCAGGTAAATTCAAGGCAAACATTTTCTCTCTCCCTCCTAAGCTGGCTGAGAGTGTTATTACTGGAACCAAAACAACAGGTATCCGGTAACAGTGATGGACTGGACAGAGATTTTTCATCGGCTGGAGCCAAGGTCTCATTCTAGGTGATTCTGTGGGAAAACAGCCTTGAATCCAGTTTGCAAGTTGGACAGTTTCTGATTTTGTTCATGTTCCTACCCAATTTTTTCAATGGGGTAGTAAGTACTATAGCAGAAAGGAGTTTTATGACTTTGAAAAAAAAATCAAAATGCTGTATATGGGTTTAGTAATATTCTGCATATTTGCTGCGCGTTTTGCTTAAGTGGTGGACCCTTAGTAAATATGGGCACTGTGTTTTTATTGTTCATCAGTTTATGCAGGCATTTATTCGCTTAGCCATTCGACAAGCACATGATGAATGTGTACTGGGCACAGTTTTGGAGCGAGAAATTTGGACACATGGACTGAGAACTCTAAATGAAGTTTTGAAAAAAATGGGTTCAGAATGTTCGAAATCACACTTTTCCCTGAAAACCCATCATATATGGAAGCTGAACCTGTGTCTGTAAATGGAATGAAGTGGACCAATGCTTCATGTGTATTTTGAGCATTTCCTTTGAGGAATTCAAAGAATAGATTCTATGGAATCTATCTTTCACAATCTGGCAAAATATATTATTTCAGAGAATTTTTCACACATTTATTTTTTCAAGTGGGGCAAGATGCTGGGGACCCACCCAGAAAAGGGCACACATCTTCATTGCTCATCCCTTTCCCAAGGGACATCTATCATCTCTGGACCTGTAAGTTGTAAGCCAACAAAATACAGGTAGCTCTGAAAACACATCATCCTGTGTTTGCCTGTCTCTCTGCCTCCACACATATTGTTCCTTCTTCTGGAATACTCTGTCTACCTTCCACCTCCCTCTAAATATCTGCTCATTCTGCAAATTTTTAAAAATGCTTATTTATTTATTTATGTTGAGAGAGAGGGAGGGAGGGAGGAGGAGCAGAGAGAAAGAGAGAGACAGAGGCAGAGACAGAGACAGAGAAAGAGAATCCCAAGCAGGCTCCATGATGTCAGCACAGAGCCCAATGCAGGACTCGATCCCACAAACCATGAGATCATGACCTGAGCCAAGATCAAGAGTTGGACACTTAACCGCCTAAGCCACCCAGGCACCCCTCATTCTTCAAATTTCAATTTGGGCTTCTCATCCTTTGACCTTCCACATCTTTTCAGCCACCCCTCCTCTCTGGCACTTGGACACCTTGTTATGTGCCCATTGTTTCAAACATCACACCCAATCATGATTATTTATTTACTTATACACCTGTATTTCCTTTTAAACTGTGAGAAACTAGGAACGTCTTGACACCAGTGACAAAATGTTGTTTCCAGGCGGTGCCATGATGCCCGGCACAGAGGAGACGCACAGGAGATGCTCAGGTGTCTATCAAACTGAGAGAGTCATGCAGAGGTTGTCACAGTTCTTGGGTTACAGTCTGATGAGGAAGGAACCATTCAATCAATATTTTTTGAGCACATACTATGTCCTAGGCAGTCTTGTCAGTGCTAGGGATAGAGTGGTGAAGAGAACAGACAAACATCCCTGCTCTTGTGGAGCTTGCAACGTGCTCCTTAAGTTGGATGGTCACAGGCGCAGCTAAACATTCTATTACTAAGGAAGAAGAGGAAGACCAATACTGAGACAGTTAGGAGTCATTACCACACTGTTCTCTCATAGTCTCCGTATTTAAATGGACACACCTATTTTTTCTTCCGAAAAACTGGTAGACTGTGGTAGTTCTGGTTTGTTCACCTTAAATGCACCTGTTGAGCTTTGTTGTATACATCTTAAGAGCCACCTCAATAGGCTGTCTAATTTCTTATTTGAAAGTGTGTGTGTGTGTGCATGTGCGCACGCATGTGTGTATGTTGGGGATGGCGAGGGAAGGGCCAGCTTTCAAAGTAAGTGTTCTTGAGAGGTCCTTCACATGTTGTCGGTGCCTCGCAATAACTCACTGAACTCGGTATGTATGGCAGCTGTTATTAGTCCATTTTACAGATGGCAAAACAAAGTACAGAGAGTTCAAGTAAATTCATTAAGGTTGTAGAGCTGGTTGGCAGAAGAGCTATGTCCCCCCACTTGGTACTTTTTCATTTGATGAAGAATGTGGTTAGTCAAATAATAGTGAGTCTCAAGTAACTCCGAATCAATGGGTGACTAGCGTATTTACTGTCATTTTTGAGTACAGTTAAAAGTCTACAGAAACAAATGAGTCAAAGTAAACCTTTCTGTGTAGAGCATGGACACTTCTTTGAGCTTTCTCCTGATTTCTCCACTCGAATGACCACTTTGCCTTCATATTTTCAGCCCAGTTCAGCAGGCTTTCCTTTCCACATGGAGAGTGGCTGCAAGGGTGAGGTCCTCCCTAGTGCCTCATTTAGCAAGCCCAGTCCTTGGGCTGTGACTCTCTCTGTGGTCGCACCGGCCCCAGTTCATCATGACCTCATTGCTCATGGGTTCTGTGTTTTGCCAGGGCATTGCCCTGCCAGGCCCGAGCACTGACTGTTTACATTGGTGGCATCTGCTCAGCTCCTCTGCTGAGACGTGACTTCTTGCATACTTGCATCTGTCCATGTCGCATGAAATCTGTACGTGGATATGGCAGAGCAAGGGATCCTTCTTCACTGCACTGGAACAGAAAACTGGGGATTTCAGAAATTGAGAAAAATACATGTCAAAGATGAAGTATAAGTGAAAAGAGCATAAACTTTGGGAGAAAGTCTCTAAGCCTCAGATTCCTCCTCTGTTAAACGAGCATAGTAATACCTCCCTTGAGAATTGCCATAAGGATTAGAGTTGTATATGCAAAATGCCTAGTTAGTGCCTGGGACATAGTGCAGCCCATAAATGGTAGAGAAGAAAATAAAATATATTTTCTTCATTTTCCATAAGATTTAAAATGTGGGCAGCAATCCCAAGAGAAATGAAAATATACGTCCACACCTGAATGTACATGAATGTTCATAACAGTAGTATTCATAATAAATAAGAAGTAAAACAACCCAAATGTCTATTAGCTGATCATTGGATAAACAAAATGTGGTCTATCCATACCATGGAGTATTATTCAGACATAAAAATAAATGAAGTATTGATACATGCTGCAGTACGAACTGGGGAAACAATACACTAAGTGGAAGTCAGACACAAAAGGCCACAATTGTATGATTTCCTTTATATGCAATGTCCAGAAAAGGCAAATTCATAGAGACAGAAAATAGAACAGTGGTAACCGAGGGCTGGGGCAGGGGAGAATGGAAAGTGATTTCTAGTGGGTACAGATTTCTCTTGGAGGTGATGAAAAGGTTCTGAAATTAGATCATGGCAGTGGTTGCACAACTATGAATATAGTTAAAAACCACTGAACTGTATGCTTTAAATGGGTGAATGTTAGATATGTGAATTATATCTCAATGAAGCTATCATTTTTTTTGAATGGGCAATCAGTATGCCTTATTTGCTATGCAAAGAGAGGTTATATATGGTATTTGTTGGGAAGTGTACCCACTCCATACTGTCTGGATCATTGCTTTTTCTTTTTTCTGATCCTATTGCTATTAGACTGAAAGAAATATTTGTCCAACTGTGCATGTTTGTCTTTCCTTTTTTTATTGGAAATGCTTCCTTTGTTTGTGAAAGCAGTGGAGTGGTATTATTGCTCTCCTCCCAGCCGTATTTGAAATATTTAATTACTGAACTGTGTGTCCTGAGTGTGCACAGATGGATGGACCGTGGCTATTCAGAGCTGAAATAATGTGGCCTTTGTGTTGGGTCCCTGGTTTCCAGAGGTCCCTTTTCATGCTGGAACACGTTCATGCCTAAAAGTTCTGCCTAAAACTTCTTGTAGGATACAAACAGACTTTTATCTCTAAAACCTGGATATCTGACTTCTCTTGGAACAGTGGAAAATCTAGCCTTTCTGGGCACATGTTCTAGCATGGCAACAGTCTGATAGAGCCCACATGCGTCCCTTCTCTCACACTCTTAGCTCAGACATAGTTTCACTCCTTGATGTTATCTATGCTCAGCCTTTATAGGCATTTGGATTTTATTGGGAAAAGTTTTCCTGAATTGTTCATTCATTCATTCATCAGGCCCATGGTTAGTGCCTGTTTTTTTTAATTTTTTTTTTAACATTTATTTATTTTTGAGACAGAGAGAGACAGAGCATGAACAGAGGGAGACACAGAATCTGAAACAGGCTCCAGGCTCTGAGCTGTCAGCACAGAGCCCGACGCGGGGCTCGAACTCACGGACCGTGAGATCATGACCTGAGCCGAAGTCGGACGCTTAACCGACTGAGCCACCCAGGCGCCCCGGTTAGTGCCTGTTTTACACAGTAAACTCTGTTAGGTGCTGGCATAGTCCTGTCCTCAGGGAAGAGAATCCGGTAATGGAGAAAGACGGAGAACCGGATAATCACAATGCAGGAGAAAGACAATCCTGGCAGTGTGGGCAGAGAATCGATGTGTAATTGCAGATTTGGGGCATCCCATCTAGCCTGAGGTGTTTGGGGGGTAGAGAGCTTTAGGGATCCAGGAGACTGTGTCCCTGGATCCTGTGTGTCCTCTCTGTAGTATCAGGTCTCTAGTTGACCATGCAGGAACATGTTCCACTAGTAATTCTGTTTCTTCAGGGCACACCCACATAATGAAAAACTTAAAAGAACTGGAAAATCCAGCAAGGAAGAGAAAAGAGGAAATGAGGAGTGGGTGAAAAATAACAGGAAGAAGAAACAAAGGGCAAAGGAGAAGAAAAACAGGAAGAAGAGTATTTACACAAATGAGAAACATATTTATCTTGTCTCAGACACTGCTGCTGATATTTTCATAGAATTCCAAGAGTTTTGACTCCAAGGAAAATTATGCTGAAATGAACCTCAACAAAGCTTGGTGACAGATGGTGGCTGCACTTGTGGCGAGCACAGCATAAGTGTAGAGCTGTCCAATCACTGTGTTGTACACCTGAAGCCAATGTAACATTGTGCATTATAACACTGTAATGACAAGGAGTGAAACCGACTATGTCTGAGCCAAGAGTGTGAGAAAAGGGACACACGCGGGCTCCATCAGACTGTTGCCATGCTAGAACGTGTGCCCAGAAAGGTTAGGTTTTCCATTGTTCCCAGAGAAGTCAGATATCCAGGGTTTAGAGATAAAAGCCTGTTTATATCCTACAAGAACTTTTAGGCAGGACTTTTAGGTATGAACATATTCCAGTATGACAAGGGGTCTCTGGAAACGGGGACCAATCTTTCATTCTAAGATGATCATTCTGGTCCTCTTGATCAATGTCCTTGTCAACGCATAGAATTCCTTCCGATCTGACAGGTGAGTGCAGTGGGGGAATTTTGTACTAGGGTTGGGATGGGGCATCTGAAGGAAAAGTCCAGGCTCTGACATCCACCCTTTGCATGACTTGAGCAAGTCATAACCTTTCATCCTCAGCCTTCTCTTCTATAACATGGGGCGATGTAATTATAGGGCTCAGAATGGGCTAGTGCCTGTCCACAGGTGAGGGGTTCTTAACACCAAGAGAGGCAAACTATACCTCAGAATCCAAAGTGTCAAGAAATACCTCATTTGTAATATGTTTGATTAAGTTCATCTGCACTTTAGTACGATGGCGTTGGGCTCTTGAATTGACTTCTCACTGGTCAGTTGGCAATTTTTACCATTTCCTTTTCCTATCCTTTAGGAATGAAATTGATTCTTTGGTTGATTGCATTTTCAGAAACAGAGTTTTGTTTTGTTTTTTTGTTTGTCTTTTATATCACTCTTATCCAGTCTTCAGATGTGCAATGCCTGTGATTGTTTCTGCGATTAAATGGGACATCTGGAGGAAGGATGTTGAGGGAGTAGAAACATTTATTTTGTTGGTGAGGAGGGTTTCGTGAGAAGTGAGTTTTCCTGATTCCTCAGTTCTTTGGGAGGAGCTGCTGCTAATTGATATGGCAGGACCTAGGAAAAGGCTTTCGTTGGGAGAAATCCCCAGCCCCTGGTCCACATCCATCTCCTTAACCATATTCAGATCTAGTTTTCACCCAGCAGACAGATTCTAGGTCTTTAAACAGCTCTACACAGTAAGCAAGAAGCAGGAATCTATCAGCATATTTTGCCAAGTGGCCAAGCATATCTCTTCCCCTTGGCAGAGTACTTGGTGAGGCTTCGCCTGAGAGCAGAGAAAGAGGTGGTGGGACTTTGATGACGAAAATAAATTTGTCTGCTTCAAAAAGTGGAATCTTATTTTTAGGTGTGAGCTCTTTATTTTCTACATCCATGAGTCTTCCTTGCTGGATGAAAACAAGTTCAGAGGGTAGTTCAGTTTTTGAAGTCCCAAGTTGGAAAATTCACTTTTGCCAACTTACTAGTCATGGTGTGAATCGTCCGGGTGATGACTAACCTCGTTGTTCATTCCATCACCATTTCCTTGAGCCTCTGGGGTTTGTATTTTGCAGGTTCTGGGGCAGCAAAGATCAAGCACTGCGCACTGTTGCCTTTGTCGTGGCCCACCGATTACAGCCCTGTTGTTCTGTAGCACTAGAAGTCTGGGCTTTCTGGGGTGGCAGGGAAGCTGAGAACATTCCCTAAGGGTCAGTGCAGATGCAAGTAATCGGGAGGACCACGTCCTCAACATCTGTGGTTCACCTGCTGCAAGGTCCAGTCTGCATCCTCAACATGGCTCCAGTGGCCCCACACTTACCAATGTGAGTTTAGCCCTCACAACCTCGGAAGGACTTGTGGTAAAAATAAATGAGTTAGTTCTAATTATTTCAAGTTGGCTGTTGGTTTAAGAGCCAAGACTGAGGAATGAAAACTGACCTTCTGGAACAAGGAGAAATGTCAGTGTGTTTAGACATTGCCAGAGAAATCTCAATATTTTTCTTTTGGCCCAGCCGAGTAGTAAAATCATATCATCATGCAGACATGTTTATTTACTGGTCTGCTCCATGAACTCTCACTTTTCCCTGTAACAGTGACAAGGCACTTGCCGGCCCCGGGGAAATTCATTAACCAAGGAGATGCCCTGCACTGTGGTGTTGATGGTATTTGCAGTACGTGCTTCTCTTTTTCCTCATTTGACTTTGAATCTGAGACTCGTGGGCCTTTGCTGATGTGCACAGCTAGAGAACAGGAAATAGGAACTAGAAGCAGAATCAGAAAGTGGAGGTGCAGCCAGCATTATGGTGAGTAATGGCCCAGACTTTCCTCTGAAGCCGAGTGGATGCTGCACTTGTTTCTATCAGCTCTTCCATTTCGAATACTAGCTCAAAAGAAAGCCAGCAAGGACCGATGGACAGAGAGGCGACCGACCGCGAGCACCACAGGTGAATCAGGGCCACAGCTCTCCTGGTGGAGGCAGCCCTCTTCATGGCCGGCAGGTGAAGTACCAGGGTACTTCTTAGAGCTAAAGAGAAGCCACTGTCGCATGGTGACCTTCCAAGAAAATCAATTATGTGAGGACTGGCATGACTCAAGAGCTGAGCTCACCTTACTATCTCATCCTGAGCCAGAGAGACCCAGGGAAGAGAGGAAGCAGGCTGTTGATGTAAGCAACTGTAAATCGTAGGCAAATCACCTCTCCAGAGGTCTCTTCACACATTTGTTTTCTTCAAGGAGCCCTTGAGTGATGTCTGTTACCTTGCTGGGTGCCTTTCCTGGCCTGAAGGGAGAAGGCTAGCAGACCCAAGGCTCAGTTTCTATGGGACTGGAAGGAGCTTTCTGTGGGGTGACATGCCTGGGCTTCCCCTGAAGGGGATCATACATCTTGACCCCTCAGTTTCTTAGCTTGATGGGAAAGGCCTTCCCAGCTGCAGCCTTTTCTTGTGGAGAACTTGCAGCAGGGTAGGCACCACACGGTTCTCCAGGGCTCTGAAAATAGAGGTGTTCACTTGAGACTTGTGTTTCCCCCTGGGACCTCACATCCGGGCCGTTGCTATCTCTCTCCCCAGCCCTCTGTGTAGACCAGCGCCCGTGTGCTTTCGTGATTGTGGATTCGAACGGAAACACATTTTTGGTCAGAGGGATGAAAAAGGCAGCAGTTAGAGTGTCTCCCTGGGTTTCTGTTTATTCGCCTGTGCCAGGGGCGTGGAGGGACAGAGCAGTTTGTCTTGAGGGGGGATGGCAAGTCTTCCTCAGTGGGCTGGTGTGGTCAGCGCTGCTCTTCCCCTGGAACAGGGCAGGAGATCAAAGACCGGTGTGCATGGACCTCCGACCACATCTGGAGGATTTGTTCATCTGCCACGAAGCCTGAGAGCAAAAAGAATCTTAACAGTTTGGGGAAGTAATTGAACAGGCAATTCTTTGCACTCAAGAAGGAGAATATTTCAAATCTGTGCTTCTGTTGTCTTTTTTTTAATGTTGTATTTACTTTTTTGAGAGAGACAGAGAAATAGATGTGAGCAGAGGAGGGGCAGAGAGAGAGGGAGACACAGAATCCGAAGTAGGCTCCAGACTCTGAGCTGTCAGCACAGAGCTCGATGCAGGGCTTGAACTCATGGGCTGTGAGATCAGAACCTGAGCCAAAGTCGGATGCTTAACCAACTGAGCCACTCACATGCCCCTGTTTTTAATTAGACACATCCACTTTTGCATACATCCAAGAAGCTCATTTCTAAGGATGTTTGTTAGTAGTGGATACTTGGGCAGAGTCTGGAGTTGTTTAGTCGTACACCAGGAAAATAATTTTCATACAATGAGACCAACTTTGTTAAAATGATGAGGAGATGCATCGATGTAGGCAGGGCAAAGTGTAATGAAGAAACAGCAACCAAGGAAAGAAGTAGATGCTGTGTGAATTTGCCCACACTATTTATAGTAATTGGACAAGCATGTAGAATTCCCATAACTTTTGGCTAACACTGCAGTCAAGATGTTTTTTTATCTTGTTTGGTTTAACTTACTCTTGTTCTAGTATCTTGAGCAAAGACTAATGTGCATTAGAGTTGATCCTCCAATTCAGGAATTGCTCTACCCATGCTTCATGCAGTGAGATGAATGGGTTGACTCTCAAAGTGCCCTTCATGGCTACTTGGCTGGTGGCTTGTGGCCATGTATCACAGTGGACATGATTGTCAGCGACAGTCTGAGATTCTTCACTTCTCAGCACAATCGCAAGCTAGATGGAGCCCTTGGCCTCTTCCATGTTGCTTTCTGGCCCGCTTTCCTGCCTCCTTTTATTATCCCATTTTCATCTGAAAGTGATCACCTGGTGTCACAACACTGCACATGTCCCTCAACAGCTGCACACATCACCTCACTCCCCATCTGGTTAGTGGAATTTCCAAGTGTGTCTGCGGGTCTCCTCCTCTCCTGGACCTTCTCCTGAAAGGAGGAGCTGATTCTAACCTGATTTCCAGAAGAGACTTGAAAGGAGATTGGATTGGCCATTGGCATCAGCTCCAGATTTTCTTTTTTTTGGAATAATATTTTCAGTAAGGCTAGTTTTAGTTCAGATATCTAATCTTGTAAAGTGAGATTTTCAAATATTAGTCATATGCCTCGATCCCCCATTTTTCTTTACCTTATGGCTTAAGTCCCGTAGTTTCAAGCTACTTGGTGTTTTACAGAAATTTACTCTCTATATAACATGGGGCTTCACTATGCTTTGCTTAACAATTTATTGTTTTCTCTTGAGCACTTCTGAATATTCTCTCCTTTAAAGATTTTTGTTACTTTGGGAGTAGCAGTGACTTCCAAAAGCTCAGGTAGGGAGAACAAGAGCCATCATAGATTGTGTTTAACAAAGTCCTATTTACTGAAATAGCCATATATGGACGAAGTAACCACTGTTCGCTTCTCCTCTTTTGCTCTTATCAAGGCCATGTTCCCAGGGAACCCCTGCTGCTGCTAATGCCCATGGCTTTTCCTTCCAGGAGGGACTGCTGAATTGCCCATAAAATCGAAGCGTTTTTACTCCCTTTGAAGAATCTCAGACACCTCTATCTTCCCATGACTCTTCTGTTTACTCTTTCTGCCTTCTTCCCTTCTTCCTTTCCTTCCTTCCTTCCTTCCTTCCTCCCTTTGTTTCTGTTTTAGTTTTATTCAGTGTGGTTTTTAAAAATCAGGAATAGATGTTGAATTTTGTTAAAGACCTTTTTAGCATTTACAGAAGTAATCATATGATTTTTCTTGGTCCATTAATATAGTGAATTATATTAATGGGTTTCCTTTTATAATGAATAATCCTAGGCTATGCTATATAATGTTTTCTTAATAGGATGTTGGGTTCTGTTTGTTAATACTTTATTTAGGATTTTTGTGGCATATTCATTAAAAGATATTGGTCTGAAGTTGAGTGTGTGTGTGTGTGTGTGTGTGTCTTCCTCAGATTTAGATATTAATATCGTATTTGCATTATTTTTTTAATATGAAATTTATTGTCAAATTGGTTTCCACACAACACCCAGTGCTCATCCCAACAGGTGCCCTCCTCAATACCCTCCCCGACCTACCCCTCCCTCCCACCCCCCATAAACCTTCAGTTTGTTCTCAGTTTTTAGGAGTCTTTTATATTTTGGCTCCCTCCCTCTCTAACCATTTTTTTTCCTTCCCCTTCTCCATGGTCTTCTTTTAAGTTTCTCAGGATCCACCTAAGAGTGAAAACATATGGTATCTGTCTTTCTCTGTATGGCTTATTTCACTTAGCATCACACTCTCCAGTTCCATCCACGTTGCTACAAAGGGCCATATTTCATTCTTTCTCATTGCTACGTAGTATTCCATTGTGTATATAAACCACAATTTCTTTATCCATTCGTCAGTTGATGGAAACTTGCATTACTAAAAGAACTTGGAATTTTCATTTTTTTCTCCTAAGCTCTGGAGAACAAGCTACATAGCATTGGAAATATCTACTATATTAGGATATCTCGGAGAATTCTACCAGGAAACCGTCTGGGCCTAATGTTTTCTTTTTTCTCTTTCTTTACTTCTTTCTTGGTAATTGTTCTGTTTAAGTTTTACATCTGTACTGAAGTCAATTCTGTTAACATGCATCTTCCTACGAAATCCTCCATTATATCCAGTTTTTAAATTTAGTTTTTGAGTTGTGAAAAGTAATTGCTTGTGATTTTTAAAATAATTTCTTTCATATCAATCATATTCCCTTCATCCTTGTCAATTATTTTATATTCCTGGGCTATCTTGATTAGATTAATAAATGGTTGTTTTGTTAATTTTCCTGAAAATTTTAGGGGAGGTTGATGGGAGGATAGGTGAAATAGGCAAAGAGGATTCAGAGTACACATCACGATAGGCACTAAGTAATGTATAGCATTGTTGAATCACTATATTGTACACCTGAAACTAATATAACACTGTATGTTAATTATACTGGAATTTTACAAAAATAAAACATTTAAAAAAATTTTTTAATATTTATTTGTTTTTGAGAAAGAGGGAGAGAGAGCATGAGTGGGAGAGGGGCAGAGAGGGAGACACAGAATCCAAAGCAGGATCCAGGCTCTGAGTTGTCAACACAGAGCCCAACACAGGGGCTCAAACTCACAAACCACGAGATCATGACCTGAGCCAAAGTCAGATGCTTAACCAACTGAGCCACCCAGGTGCCCCAAAACTAAAACATTTTTTTAAAAAAGAAACATTTTAATTTATTTATTCTACTCTTTTCCTGTTTTATGCTTCTGGACTTTCTGCCTTGATTATTTAATAGAGTTGTTAACAGAATTTTTTTGTTTTATTACCACTTTCTAGTTTTATTACTTTATTATTAGAGAATATCTTCTTTCAATTTTGTGGAGGTTTCTGTGTAGTGTAATTGTTGGTCAATTGTGAATGTTCCACATGTGCATGAGAAGAAAGCATAGTCTCACTGTGCTCTATAGATTCTCTGTAATATTTACTTCCTCCCATTTGCACCATTTTCAACTGAAAGTGGTGTGGTATGCGACTCTTCATCTCCGGGTTGTAAGTTCAAGCCCCACGTTGGGTACAGAGATTACTTAAAAAAATAAAATCTTGGGGCTCCTGAGTGGCTCAGTTGGTTAAGTGTCCAACTTTGACTCAGGTCATGATCTCACGGTTCGTGGGCTCAAGCCCTGCATCAGGCTCTGTGTTGACGGCTCACAGCCTGGAGCCTGCTTTGGATTCTGTCTCTCCCTCTCTCTCTGCCCCTCCCCTGCTTTTGCTCTGTCTCTTTCTCTCTCAAAAATAAACATTAAAATAATAATAATAATAAATAAGATCTTTAAAACAAGAAAGTGGTATACTAACATCTCTTATTAATGTTCCTGTTTTTCTTTTGAAGTCTCCATAGTTTCTGTTGTCAGGGGTCAACAAACTACAGCCCGTAGATCCATTGTTTGCTCTTGTAAATAAAGCTTTATTGGAATACAGCAATGAACATTCATTTGCATACCACTTATGACAGCTTTTCTGCTACAAAGGCAGAGTTATAAGTATTTGCAACAAGGAGTGTCTGGCCTGTGAGCCTAAAATATTTACTATCTTGGTCTTAAAGAAAGTTTGCCAGCCCCTGTACTATATGAAGCTACATGGATATTCACATTTATTGTTTTCTTGATGTGACTTACGTCCTTTACCATTATAAAGTATCTTTCTTTGTCATATTTAGTTTTTTTTTTTTTGGCCAGAATTCCACCTTACTTGATGTCAAGATTATAATTCTTTCTTTCTTCATCTTTTCCAATTGACTGATACATCTCTTCCTTTTTAGGTGTTCTTTATAACTTTGTTTTAGATGTCTTATATACAGCATGAATTCTTTTTGTGATACAATTTTAAAAAGGTTTTGTTCTAATAACTGAGTTAAATTCCTTTATAAGCAGATTGGTTTGTTAAACTTTTAAGGTAGAAACAAGTTTTGTATACATTATTTGAAGACTTCTGAAGGTACTCTCTTTTGTGTAAGTAATGGTAATGTTAATCCAAAATAGGTAAAAATACCTTAGATTTTCAGTTTCATATTGGGAATCATTATCGTCACCTTCCTCTCGAGTGTATGTAATGCCAGTACCACCGATTAGCAATTTTGCTGTGATTCGAAAACAAACTTGAGAGGAGAATGCAACTGAATTATTGTGTAAATTGAGATCGTTGTTAGGGATGTTAAAAGACAGAGTTTACTTCTTGGATAACTAAAAATGAAGCCAAAGAAAATTTCCAAAAAGATTAGCCTACTCTGGCTTAATTCATTTTCTGCTTATACAATTTTAGTACAACCACTTACAGATTCTACTATTGGCCGAGCCCTGCTTAAGGAACTAATGACACAAAAATGATTTTTTTTAAAAATATTTTTCTTTTTAACCTTTATTTATTTTTGAGACAGAGAGAGACAGAGCATGAACAGGGGAGGCTCAGAGAGAGGGAGACACAGAATCTGAAACAGGCTCCAGGCTCTGAGCTGTCAGCACAGAGCCTGACGCGGGGCTCGAACTCACGGACTGCGAGATCACTACCTGAGCCGAAGTCGGACACTTAACCGACTGAGCCACCCAGGCACCCCGACACAAAAATGATTTTAAGCAGTATCTCTCACTTCAGAATCCGTTGTCTCGTTTGGACCATGAGGGATATCATTTTCATATATACATTTCTTCCCCCAGAACTGGCCATTCGCCTTTCAAATAACCCGGGCTCTTTGGGATTAGCCCCCTCTTTCTTTGGATGGTTACTGAGATATATTGTTCTTTCTCTCACGCAGGGTGGCCACAGATCACAACGTGGATAATACAACAGAAATACTCAGGGAGTGGTTGAAAAATGTACAGCGGTTCTATCACTATGTGGAGTGGAGGCCTATGGAGGAACCAGAGTGAGTAGCAAGACATTTTGTGAACTATTTATCCCTACTCCCTTAAGCAGTTTTCCAGCCAGGCAGGGGTCTAATCTTGGAGGCACATATGACTTCTTGGTTGTCTCTGTACCTAGTAAGTTACAAGGACCTGCCATTTCTTCCTTTGACAGAGCTTCACATTTCTCTCTTCCTCTTTACCCTTGCAGCTACCAGCCAAGTTCAGGTTTTCCTTAGTTCACAAATAAATTGCCCCAGCATACATGGTAAAATAGTTATATTATTTATTTACATATATGTATAAATATTTTGTATTTGATGGGATCATAGTGAAAACTTGGCATAAATTATGTATATACCTTGCTTTTTTTACTTATATTTTCATAATCATTCCATAGTGATAATTAAGGGGTTTCTTCATTATTTTTATGACTTCTTAGTATTCATTGTACGGAGGTACATAATGATAATGAATAGTCAGTCCCCTACTGATGGACATTTAGGTTACTTCCTCCCATAACCATAGCAATTTCTTAGTTGTTTCCACCTTCAAGGTCATTCTACATACCATACTGTCAAATCAATTTAACTAAAACCCTAATGACATGGTTTAATTTCTCTGTTAAAAGGACTCCAATGGCTCTCCAGTACCCACAGAAAGAAGTTCAGTATTTGAAATGAATATTCTCAGTTTTTGAACTGAGGTATTCTCAGACTTCTATGTTTTAAAGACTCCATGAACTTAACACCAACAGCTGTGCATCCATATTGCCTGCTTCTTCCAAAAAGGAAACTGCTTTGTCTAGAATGTTCCTTGTATTTTCAACCTGAAGCTGTTACTCATGCAGGTTTGTTCTTCAGGAAGGCCCGTTCTGTCTTCGAAACCAAATTTTATGCCAAACCCCACCTAGCTGTTCCTAATCGTTCCAGTTACAAAAATCTACCTTTCTCTCAACACAAGTGCTGCTATTTTCTACTTCATCCTTTTTGACACGGCAATACACTTAACTAACTTTGTTAATTAACTATGTAATTTATGCACTTTTTTCTAAGTAAGTTTTGGGTCTTTTGGCAGAGCTTACAGTATACAAATACTTCATATTTTTCCCCAGTGCAATGTTCTTGGCAGGCACTAAATTAATACTTGTTGGATGAACAAATGAGTGAGTGACAACATGAATAAGTGTATTTAAAACTGACTATTGTAAATGTTCCCAAGGCCACTGCAATTCTAGCTTAAGAAATTGTAGAAGTAGAATCAATTGAGTTGCCTGAATTTTTGCCCAGGATAAGTCGTTTGTTGAAAGCCAAATTTGTATAATAATAATAATAATTAATAATAATAAATGTCATTCCAGAACAAGTTTTTGTGTTTTGTTCCTTTCGAGATAATAGTTTTACTATATATGTATACACATATATATCTCAAATCCCAGCATATGGTCCACATATCAAGCAAAAGTTAACAATGAAATTTGAACACTATAAAAGATTTTGAATGCTTTTTTGGAATTTGGCCTGATTAGAGTGGCTGAAAAGACTATGTACCTACCTTGTACCCTGGTCATTTTCTCTGTATCCAGGTTTTGACTAAATATATTGTATGCCAAGGTCAATGGGAAAAATATTAGTGAAGGCATTTGGGGGCAATATATTGAGAAAAACAGGACCTCCACCGGTTTTCACTGAAGCAATAATTGCAAAGACATCTTAGAGCATTCCTGTGCATACATAGGTTTATTAATCTTATTTCTATAATTACGTTCTCATTGTTTTTGTGGTTTTTCATTGTCTAACACAAATGTACTGCCAGCACAGCTACAAGAACTTGAAATGATGGCCAGATTGGGGCTACTGTGACAGTATCAATCCCCATACCAGTTGGAAGCCTTCAGAAGTGTTCTTGAGGGAGTGCCAACCCACTTGCTGATGTGGCCTGACTGTTTTGTGGATGTTGATAGAGATTCCAATGACATTATATCTGCTCCACATTCTCACTCTACCTGGGATAGATCAATGTGTTAGGCTCTATGAAATTCTTTACTGATACTTGACCAAGTAAATGTAACCTTTGTTTTTTTCTGGGAAACTCATATTTTATGCCGCCAGGTTTTTAAATTTATTTGATGGCAGAATATATTTGAAAAGTGCTTAGGAACATGAGCTCTGCGGTTATGCCTGGATTCAAATTCTGACGGTGCCCCTTATTAACTAAGTAGCATTAGGCAAATGACTTAGCCAGTCTATACCAATTTCCTCATCTGTGAATTGGAGAGAATGGTGGTACTAACCTTGTAAGGATTCAGTGGGTCCTTCTTAGAACCCACTGAAATATTTCATATAAGGATTCTTTTTTTTTCTTTTTCTTTTTTCTTTTATTTGAGAGAGAGAGAGAGAGAGAGAGAGAGAGTACATACAAGGGAGAGGGGCAGAGGGAGAAAGAGAAGGAGAAAATCCCAAGCAGGCTCCGCACTTAGTGCAGAGCTCACCGCAGGGCTCTATCCCACAACCTTGGGATCATGACCTGAGCCGAAATCAAGAGTCAGACGCCCAACTGACTGCGCCACCCAGGTGCCCCTCATATGAGGATTCTTGTGCATAGTAAGCCACCAGTTACTTAATGCCTCCTTCTCTATCTGTAATATGAGGAAGATGATAACAAAAATAGCATCTACCCCCTAGAGCTGATGGAAGTTGAAATGAGTTAGTGCATATAAACATTTAGGACAGAGCCTGGAATATATAGGCACTCAATAATTATAACCTATTATTATTGCTGTTATTATTATTATTATTTTAGATCTTACCCTGATGAAATTGGACCAAAGCATTGGCCAGGCTCCCGGTTTGCCCATGTGATGAAACTGCGGCAGGCAGCCCTTCGAACTGCGAGGGAACAATGGTCAGACTACATTCTGGTAAAAACAGATGTTTGATTTCTTGACAAATGTTATGTAGAATGTGTCCAAATCAACTGTTCACAATCTAGCACTGTGGAAGCAATTAAAACCATCTTTTGTTTAGGAACCACCTCCCCCACTTTTTAATAAAGGCACAAGGGATAACCTGGGGAACTTAATTTTGGGGTACCTGGATTTTATCTCAGACCCATCCCTGACATGCTTTTTCAGTGAGGAGGCACATAAGCTCCTGGATTATTAAAAATATTAAAAATTCTGAATTCTTTTAGTTCATAGGGAATGATCTGGGTAAAGAAATAGAAGTCTTTCTTTTTCTTTTTTTTTAACGTTTATTTATTTTGGAGAGAGAGAGAGCATATGTGAGGCGGAGCAGGGGTAGAGAGGGAGACAGAGGGTCTGAAGCGGGCTCTGCACTGACAGCAGAGAGCCCGATGGGGGGCTCGAACTCACAAACCCGAGATCATGACCTGAGCCAAAGTCAGACATGTAACTGACTGAGCCGTACAGGGGCCCCAAGAAATATAAACATTTTTTTATAATGTGTATTCAGTTTTGAGAGACAGACACAGCAAGAGCAGGGGAGGGCCAGAGAGAGAGAGGGAGACACAGAATCCAAAGCAGGCCCCAGGCGCTGAGCTGTCAGGACAGAGCCTGATGCAAGACTCTCAAACCACGAACCATGAGATCATGACCTGAGCCAAAGTCGGACTCTGAAACAATTGAGCCAAAGAAATTTAAAGATTCTTAATTTTGTAGAAAATGTTTCAGATATAAGAAATTAATTCTATAAAAAAGAAAAGAGTCAAATTAACAGCTCTGAAACTCTTGCTCCTGAGTGATTTGGGGGAATGGAATCCCTTCTTTTTTTTTTTTTTTAATACAAAGGATTATTGCCTACAACAAACAGCACATCCACCAGCATGCCTGTGGCATCACACAAGTGATGTATGGGCTTAGATGGATGTTCTGCATACAGTGGTTTTGTGTTGCAGCTGAGGAACTCAGAGCTCAGGGAACCCAAATGCTTCTATAGCAAGCAGTAAGCAAACCTGCTCTTTCTCTGGGAAGATATGTTACCTCATCCCTAAAGGCTACCAGTTGCACAAACAACCCTGAGAAATGTCCCAGTTAAAGAAGCGGTCAGGGCACGACAGGGTAATGGTGTCTCTTGCTTGACTTCCGGGTTGCTCCCAATTATTCTGGGTTCTCATGAAGAATTTCTCTCCATGAAAAGGTTCCATCACTTTTCTTAGAACTTTCTTAGAGTGGTCCAGAAAAATACTGGACTTGATGCTTAGGAACCCATGTTATATTCTGTCCTTATCCTCCAGGAACCTATCTTAATTGGAAGAGAGGACAGCTTCCTAGGCAGCAAGGAGCTGGAGGCCCATTTCCCTTCTGAAAATTGACAGGGGCTTTTTTCTTCACAAGTTTATGGGAATCAAGTTCTTCTTCTGATTGAACCAAATCCATTTAGTTCTTTTGGTGAACGTTTTACAGTACAACACTAGAAATAACACCAAAAAAGCAAAGACAATATTGTTTCATTAGACTTGTCAATATCTGCTATCACTGAACTCTAATTCCTAAAAGGAATACTTTTCACCTAGGTCCACCGCCAACCCATAACCACAACAAAAACCATCCCAATAATTTATCACATGCAACCTTTCAAGACAAATAATTTCATATAAGTCTTCAAGTTGATGATATTTAATATTGTAAAGCTGTTTAAATGTCGTTAAAGCACACAAATGATGAATCACATTTTCTTGGTAAACAGATCGACTATCATAAGAATGAAAGCTTCTGATTATTTGTATGTGTGTGTGGTAAAATATACATAACATAAAATCTATCATTTTAGTTATTTTTAAGTGTACAGTTCAGTGAGATTATTTATTTTATATAATAAGCTCTATGGTTAAACTATCCCTGTAAATGAATCAGTGTTAACACGGGCTTCTTCTGAGAGTGGGAAACAGCTTCGTGGGTTGATATAATGTACTTTCAGCAAAAATTCTACTTGTAACATTAAAATGGCATTGATGGATCTGTTTGGGGCCATTTTGGCATGATTAAGACAACCTAAATAAGTCTGTTCATTTGTACCTAGGCTAGGCACTGTATGAGTGCATGGGGATGAATCTTTAAGAGCTCTTGGGAGCTGTTAGTGGTTAATAACCACTAACCAAGGTGTAGGCTGGGTGCTTGTTGTACCCAGTATGGTAACCCCAATTTATCGCTTAGTGCCTTAGGCAGAGCTAGACATGAGGGAGTTAGTCTAAATGTATGTGCCTGAATGAATACCATCCAGCTTCAACAGGTTTCAATAAAGAAGAGCATAGATAACTGGTTCTGTGTCTCATGAGCAAGTTTCTGTGATCCCTCAGAAGTGTCGGGTTTGTCTTGAACCCGTTACTAAAAAGTACTTTTTCGCCTGACGTCTTCTTCTTCTTTTCCTAGTTCATCGATGTTGACAACTTCCTAACTAATCCACAGACCCTCAATCTAATGATTGCAGAAAACAAAACCATTGTGGCACCCATGCTGGAGTCTCGGGGTCTGTACTCTAATTTCTGGTGCGGAATCACACCTCAGGCAAGTCTTTGGCTAATGAGTTAATAAGACATTGAGTTTTAAGAAGGCAGCCATGCTGTCAACCATAGCCCTATTCACCCTTGTCTCATTTCCTCCCTTAAAACATGTGTGTCACTGTTATGGGAACAAGCATGTTCAGGAAAGGAGGTGAATCCAGGTCCAATACATAATAATTAATACATAATTTTGTATTAATGGGTTATGAAGAAAATATTCTAACGAGCTTAGCCTTAGATGCTTTAAATTAACCAATAAAGTGTACTGGTATTTGTACTTTTTGCCTCCCTGATTATGGGATTTTTTTTTTTTAATTAGGGATTTTGGCGTTGTTAAAAGTAACGTAAGAACACTGTAGAAAAATTGCAAAATGGAAAAAAGTAAAAAAAAAAATTATGTGAATTCCCACCACTCTAACATCATGGATAACAGCTCACATGTTTTTAATAACGGTATCACCAAGTTACTTAACCTTTCTCTTAGTTTCAGAAATATTTAAGTTGTTCACAACTTTCAACTACTATAATGACCATGATGATTACTGTACATTTTTCTGTGTTTAATATTATTGCCTTAGGACAGCTTCCTAAAAGTAGAATTACTGAGTCAAAGAGTAATAATAAATATGTTGATGACCTTTGATACATGTTGCCAAATATATTTCCAAAGACATCTTAATAATCAGAACCGCTGTGTGGCTTGTTTTTACAAAATTCAAGGGAAAAACAAAATTTTAAAGTTTCATCATCTCTCTTTTCCTTTGTAAAATCTTCAAAGTCTAGAATGTCTGGCTGGTTACATTTTTTTATTCTTTAGTTAATAAATTAGATAAAGAGATAAATTAAACTAATGGAGATAGTATGTATCAGTATGGAATAAAGATGTGCTAAGGGGGGAAAAATGTATGTTCAATGTGTTCTCATGTTAAAAGGGCTAAAGTCTGAGTCCTTCTTTTATATTTGGTTTGGTTTTAGATACAGAATGAGTCCAATGTTGTGCCGAGAAATGTTTAATAACTGCCTCTCTGCTGGGGAAAAGCCCTGATTGGCAGCATGTGGCAGTTTGCACCAGGTTGGGACTCCCACCATGCAAACAACCTAAATGTTGTTGAAGCAAGGGAAAGGTGAAGTCATTGCAGTATAGCCACTTGATGATGCAATTATTTAACATATGCAAAGCCACTGTCTGTGGTGTTTTAGAATGGTGGGAAATCGTATGATTTTTTTTTTTTTTTTTACAGATTTTAAGCTACCAAAATGTCAAGTGGCTTGCAAAATTTCTGAAAATGTAACACACAGTG
The DNA here is from genome assembly GCF_023721935.1 of Panthera uncia. Lineage (NCBI taxonomy): Eukaryota > Metazoa > Chordata > Mammalia > Carnivora > Felidae > Panthera > Panthera uncia. Next base: position 23,608,414 of record NC_064813.1, read on the forward strand.
GCTCTAGCACACTGCTGGGTGAAGCATCCCTCTTTGGTTATAAATGTTTCCTGCAGTTGCTACAGATTTTGCATGCGTGTTACCCACATCTCTTTTAAGGAGACATTAAGTTCATATGTATAAAAGACATTCAGTTCCTTGGGGAGAAAATGTTTTATTAAGTTCATCTAAATTCATACACTCTCAGTTAATAATGTGCAGTGTTTTGCATGGTAGAGTCACTCAAGGGCTGTTTTTAATGAGTTATGCATTGACACCAGGAACAAGGTGGATTGCTTTAGTAACTACAGCCTCTAGGTTTTTATTATCTCCTTATTTGCTTTAATCATTAAAAGCAAACAGGAGAAATGTGCTCACTTATTTTGCACAGTAAAATAGAGAGCAACTTAAGGGCAATTCTAATTTTTCTCCTTTTTTTTTTTTTTTTTTTTTTGGCTTTCTACCATGCTCAGTCAGTCTTCTGCTAGGGTGGGAACAGAAACAGCCAATGACTTCATAAGCTTAAGGCAGGTCTTGGTTTCCAGAGGCTTTAAACACAAAATGACCCTGGTGTTGTCTGGCCAAGAACAGGAATTATTACCAACAACATTCATTTTTTGTCAAAAAAGACCTCTCTCACCTCTGCCTGTCTGCAGGAGGCATAGTAATTCGTTCTCTCAGTCTCTTATTTTCTCTGCTTCCTTCCCCTCACTCTCAGGATATTCAGTGACTCATCATCATAAGTTTTCCAAAATTCTCATTCTGAAAATATTGTTCCTAAGTAGTCTAGAACTTTGTATTTCACATGTGTCCTTAGCAGTCCTTCAAAGAACCAGTGTTTCCTTTATCCCTTGAAAGAATGCTCATAAATTGAAAGATGTAAGTAATCCTTAAGTTAAAGGCTAATAAAAAATTGTAGTAATATGAGGTGCCTGGGTGGCTCAATTGGTTGAGCGTCTGACTCTTGATTTCGGCTCGGATCATGATCTCACCATTCGTGAGCTCAAGCCCTGTGTTGGGCTCTGCACCAACAGTGTGGAGCCTGCTTGGGATTCTCTCTCTCTCCCTCTCCCTCTGCCCCTTCCCCCCAAAAATAATTTTTTTTTAAATTGTAGTAATAATAATACTCCATATAACGAATTACAGTTGTCAAAGTGTCTTCATAGACCTTATCGCATGCAATCCATTCTACAACCCTGTAAGAGAGACAAATAATTATCCCAGTTTTCAAGGGAAGAAACTCAGCTCAAAGAGGTTAATCTTGGGCTGAGATCAAACAGCTAGAGGAAGATTAAGATGACTCTAAAACACATCATTTAAGTTCTTAACTTGTGATCCTTCTATGTTATCACGTGGTCAGTGCTCAGGCTGGCTCAGCTAGAACACTTCTCTAGGCACTGAAGGGAATGTCAGAGAAGTAGAAGTGGCTGCAGTGTCTCATGTGTGGGTCCTGACATCACAACAGAATGGGTGATCATAAAATATGGCGACCATGTGGGAACTTCTGTAACCACCGAGTGGGATGCCCTTTAGAGTGCTGGCTTTGTGAAGCCTGACACTCATTCCATGAGCATGCTGTCGCCTAAAACATTTTTCGAGATGCCCTTCAAAGCTTCCTGATACCTTTTTTTTTAAGTTTGTTTATTCTGAGAGAGAGACAAAGAGAGGGGGAGAGAGGGAGAGAGAGAGACAAAGAGGGAGGGGAAGGGAGAGAGGGAGAGAGAGAATCCCTATGTGACAGCACAGAGCGGGGCTCAAATTCATGAACCATGAAATCATGACCTGAGCCGAAATCAAGAGTCAGACGCTTCACCGACTGAGCCACCCAGGCGCCCCAAAGCTTCCACATACTTTTAATGCCTTCACGCATACATCATATGTCTTCATCTTTTCTGGGACAGATTTCAGCTTTGGCAATAGTCAAATTACAGTTGGTGCCACTGGAGTGTAAGCCCCAGTGGGCCTCACACGTCGTGAGGGCTAAGGCTGGGGATGCCCATTTGCTGGTACGTCTCTAGGATCTAGCACAGCGCCTGAGTCATGGTGGGTATTCAGCAGAGGAAAGAACACTTTTGAATGAACAGTTAAGTTGGGGGAAAACAAGTCGGGTCATTCCAAGCCAGTGTGTTCAAAACCACAGAGTAAGGGGGTTGGTTGTCCTGTGTGCTCATCCAGAAGGAACTTTCAAAAGGAGAACCCCCAAAAAAAGTGTGGAGCTGTGGCAGCTTCACCGGAATATTGAATGAGGAACTGCAGTGGCAGTGGAAGCCCCTAGCTGTGTGTTTAAGTAACTTGCATATTTAATTAAAACCATTAGCCAATATAATACAGTGATTTTAATATTAGCCAATATTTGTTGATGCTCTCTTGGTGCTAGGCAGTATTCTAAGCAGTTTTCAGATTTTACCATACTTAATTTTTAGAGGCAACCCCATGGAGCAGATAATGCCATCATTCCTGTCGTACAGATGAGGAGACAGGCACAGCGAAGTTGAGTAACCTGACATACAGACGATAAGTAGCTGAGGTGGAATTTGAACTCAGGCAGCTAGACACTGGACCCTGTGCTTTTAACTGCTCTGCTCTACCAGTTCTGTTTTTTTTTAATTTTTATTTATTTTGGGAAGAGAGAGAGAGTGTGTATGAGCAGGGGAGGGATAGAGAGAAAGGGAGACAGAGGATCCGAAGCAGATTCCCCACTGATAGCAGAGAGCCCGAAGTGGGACTCGAACTCACAAACCGTGAGATCATGACCTGAGCTGAATGAAGTCGGACGCTAAACCAATTGAGCCACCCAGGCGCCCCTGCTTGACCACCTCTTAATTCTATCAGATGGCAACAGAAAACGTACTTTTATAAGATCATTAAATCCAGAGATAATGCTGAAACCCAAATTATTTCTGAAAACAAGACCCTGAAGTACTATTTCATATGTAAATAGCATTTCTTGAACTCAGTTGGAAATCCTTAGGCCAAGATAAGAAGAGGGGCAGTGACTTTGCTCGGGGACTTCTCCTTAACTGGTGGGGACTTAGGAGCAGTCCGCCTGGCAGAAGACAGGGAAAGATGAAGCCCTCAGATTGGAGAACATAGCCCACCTATTTCTCTTTTCCAGGGCTTCTATAAACGGACCCCAGACTACCTTCAGATTAGAGAATGGAAGAGGTTGGGCTGCTTCCCCGTCCCCATGGTTCACTCCACGTTCCTAATTGACCTCAGGAAGGAAGCCTCTGGCAAGCTGATGTTCTATCCCCCGCACCAGGACTACACCTGGACCTTTGATGACATCATCGTCTTTGCCTTCTCCAGCAGGCAAGCAGGTACTGTTTATGTTCAGTCGTTCCGTCACCATGGAAACACTGCAGCTAACCAGCTCCTTTGTTTTGTGCATCTTATTATACAACAGTCCTATATAAAGCTTTTTTTCCCCAGGCAGTATTAGAGACAGTTGTTTGCGGTAACCATACCAGCACCCTCTTTATCGTTGTCCAGGTGAGCACCGATGACCAAGAGCCAGGGCCGGCCCCTCCCCAGAAATCCACTCTCTTCTTTTTGAGTGCTGGGAAGACAGTGCCTGTGGGGAGAGCCATGAGCAGGTGATTGGTTCTCGATGGTGCTACTGTATCATTTTGTTCACTACAAGGAATTTTTTTATTAATTAGGAAACTGTGACAGTGGCCCAAAACAACACTGGCAAAGACCCCAGACTTTAAAATCAGAAGTTTATTTCTTCTTTAAAAAGTCTGAGCTGGTACAGTGTCTCTGTTCCCTAAAGTTTTCAGAGACCCAGGCTTCTCTGTTGCTTCCCCATCCTCCATGAGGTGTCATCCTTAATTGTATGATCCAAGATGTCTCATCAGTATGGATGCATTGTAGCCATTAAGTAAAAACCAGAGAGGGAAGGCACTTCTTCATTTAAGGAGTTGAACATATTGCTTCCATGCATATCCCATTAGCCAGAACTTAGTCACAGGTCAACACATAGCTGTAAGCGAGGCTCAGAATGTGCTCTTTACTCCATGCAGTCTAGAACCTCAGTTCTCTTACTCCAAAAGAGGAGAGGACAGGCTTACGGAGGCACCTAGCAGCCTCTGCCACAGTACTCATAGAAGGAAAGGCAGAGCCAGACTTAAGGCTTTCAAGAACCACTGGGAAGCATTTCCATTGGTGGGACTTAGGAGGAGCCAGCCTGTGCAGGCTTTTTGAGGAAGACAAGTCAGTAGGAGGCTAAGTTTTTTCTCTTGTGCCACCCTGCACATGCAGTCAGGGAGGACTTAATTCACGAAAGCAATTCAACAGGAAGTTCCACGACATTCCTGAAGCAAAGCTGTATTTCAGACCTTCCTGAGAGAAGTCAGGTCCCATCATCAATGAGCCAGAAATGTGCTACTTAAGTGCCAGCAGAAGCGAGTTTAGAAAGTAGGTGAATGGTGAATAAACTCATGTGGCCGTATAAGTTAGGGTGGGTGAGATCAGGACCCCAGGCAGCTGAGACAGCTTGCTGGCAGGTGAGAATGTTAATACAAATTCAAGCCACAGCTCACAGGTCAGGCTATCTTAAAAGCCGTAGGTGTCCCACTCAGCAGTTGTAGATTTGGTAGGAATGAGAATATTTGGTAGACATGTGGAAGGCTATTTTCCCTTGGCTGCTAGAGCCGTTTAGACCCTTTGGCCAGGTGTAGGCATTCTTTAGCCCCATGTCAAGGCAAAAGCAGGGTTCTTATCCTCATCTAGATTGAGAGTTTTCATGAAGGTTCTTGTGTCAGTGTTAATGGAAACTGCCTCTTTTAACATGGCCTGTGATTTGCTCTGACTTCTCCAGGATGGGAAGCAGACTCAGGGCCTTCTCATTCCTTTCAGTGTGCCAGTCCCTTTGCTTCAGAGTTTGCAGTAAGGGTGTTCCAAGAAAGTGAACTATTCAGAAGTACAATAATGGTCCTTGCCTAACAGAGTTCTCATTTACAGTCATTGCATAAGGTGTTATTATGACCCATGCACTAAATTATTATGATGTAGTTTTTCAACCAACAACTGTATTTGGGGCTGGAAGAGTGACACAGGCTGGATAGGAATTTTTCAGCTCTGTCCTGCGCGTGGCCTGTTCACTCAGACTTCATTTCTTAGTGGTCACACTCCCCTTAGGCCTTCCCAGGACATTGAAGGTGGAGAGGCCCAAAGCTGTTTGGCGATTCAGTTGGGGAGAGAGGAGGTAGAAAAGAAAGGAGAGGGAATCGATACTCTAGGTTTTGCCTTTGTACCTAGGATCGTGTTAGGCTCTGTGCTACTTGGGGAGATAAGATCTTTACATGTGGAAGCATGAGTAATAGCTGTCAAACAGGGAAAGCTGAGGGTCACATGGGTGGTATAAACCGTGAACAGGTCTGGGAGTCAAGCAGGAAAGAATCACTGTCATTTGGGGGGAGGAAAGAGCTTTCCTGATAGTCTTGTGGCTCCCATGGTGGCACTTGAACTTCTCTTAAAGTATTTCCAGGAGAGATAAGAATGAGCCTGTGAGTCCTGCACAGCCCATGGATGCTTTTCCTTTCTGACATCCAAAGCAAATCGCTTCCCTTCTCCCTCGCAAGAGTCTTGATGAAAGATAATTTGTGTTCTCTTTTTCTCACTCTGTGAAGCTCCCTAGCTGTGTTTCATCCTCTGAAGTATCATTGTTTAAATGTCCAAAAGGAAATAAAGGCTCTACATGTTCCCGGCCGGCCCATCTAACCACAGACCTTGCTCCTTAACCTTTCACCTCTGACTCCAGTCGTTGCGATGTGCGGTTGATGAGTGGGAGGCGCAACCCAAGTGTGGTGGTGCCCTGAGGTGTAGCTGCTGAGCTGGCCCCAGAAGAGAGCACAGGGGTCGCAGAAGAGTCTCTGTGGCTATAGTGAAGCCAGGGTCAGGAGTTCACGTCCCGTTGTGGCCAGAGATGTGGGCTTTGTGTCATGGCCACAGGAACCATCTCTGGCGCCAGCCAGTCATCTTCTGAACGTCTGCTGCTGAGTCAAAAAAGGCAAGAGATGTGGGTGACGGGCGTGCATCCCTGCCTCCTGCACATCGCTGGTAGTAATCAGAAGTGCTGGCCACGTGCAAAGATGGCAACCAGAGTCATTACCAGCTCTCAGCCTGGGCTTCAGAACCCTGGGCAGATAGAAAGATACTTGGCATTGGCTCTTTAGGGACAAAGGTTTTGTGCTAATGACTTACTGTATGGCCTTGGACAAGTCCTTGCCTCTCTGGATCTGATCTTTCATCACCGAGGATAAAAATAAACGTATCAATCCAAGTATAAAGGTACTAATGAGTACAAGAAAATGTTTGCTATTTTCGTATGACAAGCACAGAGCTTCGAGGTGAAGTTTCATTTACCATTCTTTTTCACAGGGAAAGAAAATTGTTTCCTCCAGAAGTAGCCTTCACTGAGAGTACCAGATTCCTTCATAGACTTTAACTAATTATCAACACGTTTCCTTTTAAAATTGTTACGTTTTTATCAAATTATCCATGGACATAGTTGAAAGAGTTCAAATAGTCCCCCAAGGTTTATTATAAAATTAGAAGTCTCTTGTACATCACCCCCCTGTACCATCATTTCCCTCTTCTAGAAGAGAGATACTTTTTTTTTTAAGTTTATTTATTTATTTTGAGGGAGGGAGAGAGCAGCAGAGAGAGAGGGAGAGAGAGAATCCCTAGCAGATTCCACACTCAGTGTGGAGCCTGACACGGGGCTTGATCCCACGACGCATGAAATCATGACCTGAGCTGAGATCAAGAGTCAGACACTTAACCGACTGAGCCATCCAGGCACCCCAGAGACCGGCACTTTTAACGCCTCCAGATGATGACAGAAGTATAATATAATGTCTGTGTTTCTAAATAATATGATTGTGTTGCTACCTCTCGATTCTCTGGTTTACTTTGGATGTGATCTATTGACTGTCCACCACAGAAGAGGGGGAGGTAGCTCTCTCTCCTGCCTGTGCTCCCTCAATGCAAACACAGTCCTCCCAACACTCTGTCCTCCCGATAGAGTTCCATGGCAATTTAAGACAGATCGATGGCCAGTGTTTTTGTTGTTATAATATGTGAACCTAATTCGAAGCTGAGCCACTTATGGACTATGGCTAGTTTTCCTTCTATATTTAACTGAATGACTGCCTTTTTCCCTTAGTTTGATTATGACTAATACAATCTAAAACTAAGCCCTAATTATCTAAAGCATCTCTTAGAATGGTCAGATTTATCAGATGTTCTCTTTTTGCATGTTTGTGAAGATTTCTCTTCTGGAACCTTCTGCTGTTGTCTGAGTGGTGCCACAGCTCTCAACCTGGGATGCCCTTCCCTTGTCCCGTACGTTGACCCTCCTGTCAATTATGTCTCAGGGCCTCCTTGTTTTCTGTAATCCGCCCCCTCTCCTTTTCCTTCCTTCTCCTCCTCCTCCTTCTTCCACATCATCCAGTCACTTTGTGAAAAAGTGTGATGGTAAGTAAATATCTATGACCTTGCTGTGTGAAAATGCCTTTCTTGTCCCTTCACATTTGATGGACAGCTTGGCTAGTTCTCATCTCCCCTTTTTACTGAAGCTTTGGAAAGTTGCATGGTAAGATGATTTACCTAATTAGGATAGAGAGACAACGTAAACATGAAATCATTTTCCTCCCACTTCCTGAACTCATCGTGACTTTGCAAGGGGGTACATTTTCGTTTGAAGCGACCCTGAAGTATTTGTGTAGGCAAACAGCAGAATTAGTGAGTTTACTTGGTGAAGCAAGAGAAGTGACCACTTTTGCTGGACCAGCCCTGATTTGTGCCAGACTCAGTGAGGAAGAGGCTAAAGGCTCTTTTCTTCCCCTGTTCTTCTCTGCTAATGCCGTGAGACAGCATCACCTGGTCTGGCAGGTGATACAGCTGACTGGAGGAAATTTCATCTGCACAACATAGAGAAGTCACTATGCAGATAATTCTGTCTCTGGAAAGCATAGATGATTATGGCCATTAACAAATCAGAAGCTTGGACACACGGATCAGAGCTTGGCAGACTCATTCTTTCAACTAAGCAATCTTTTCATTAGTCAGGACCATCAGTTGTCGGATCTTTGTGAGACCATCTTGATTCCTATATTCCTAATTTTCTGGTTAAACACAGATGTTGTGCAACTCTTGGAGTTAGTCACGTGGGGCCTTGGAACCAGTGCTGAATACAGGAGGACTGAGGCCTGCTTCTGGCATTGTCATATGACAGATTCTTAGCAAGACTTGAAATGCAGTCTTTTTGTCCCTTTACGAATCCGTCATACAAGTTTCATGTCTGTTGGTTGACTCCAAATCCATGCCTGCTAAGAGAAATAAAACCTTGGAGAACTGTGGAGAATTCTAAATTTCCTTCTTTTTTTTTTGTTGTTTTTTGTTTTTTGTTTTTTGTTCTCCATATGCTTAGATTTAGCTTTAATAATCTGTCAGCCTCACAGGATTTTCCTGTTTGCTTTCATATCAAATGTGGATTTCATTCCTCATCTTCTTGTTATTTCCTGTAGGCGGATTACAGTGTTCCATTCTGTTCTCTGGAATGGGAATTCCTTGCCTCCTTTTGATCCCTTCGTGCTTTTAGTGCTCATTTCAGACCACGGGTATGCTTTTTCTTCAGAGAGAAAAAAATCAATTTCCTCTGAGCTGAAGAGTGGCCCCCGGTTTTTATTAGCCCCCAATGCTGCATTAAATTTTCTTACTAAAGAGCATTTTTGAGGTCTACGGGCAGTGTCTGAAACAACTACTTATTCATTTCCAGTGCCAAACTCAGCTTTAGCCACAGTCCGAGCTTTTTTCCCTTAGTTGTCTCTAGAGAACCAAGAACCGTGTTTTCTGATTGGTTGCTTTTGTTTCTCTCTTGGGTCCTCAGGCATCCAGATGTACCTCTGCAACAGAGAACACTATGGCTACCTGCCCATCCCCTTGAAGTCCCATCAGACCCTGCAGGAAGACATAGAGAACCTCATCCACGTCCAGATAGAAGCAATGAGTGAGTGACCCGGGAGCTCGGGTGATGGCTCTTGCTCCATTGCCACCGTGACCACACCAGCCACCTTTCCCTTCTCCCAGGACTGTGATCTCACAGTCATCGTCTGCCTTGGCTGAACTATAGCTATTCATTTGTTAATTCGTTCTTAAACTTTTCCTTTGTGACATATGAATATGACAAGGTCTGCCTTTAGGGAGCTTCCGATCCAGGTGGAGAGCTGGGTACGCAGTAAATACATTTTGTACAATATCAGAAGGGCCGTATTGGTATTTTGTGGTGTAGATTTAAATTCAAAACTTTTATGCTTTCTAATTATATGACTTTGGAAAAGTAATCTAACCTCCTTAGTTATGAAATGGAGATAAAGCTTTAGTGTTTGGGGCAAATTCTCCATTCTATCTATCTATGTATCTATCCATCTATACTTTATATAAAGTCTAATAACAATAATTATGACTTCAACTTAATAATAGGTTATCATGTAACAGATACTATGCTAAGCATTTTTTGTATATTGTCTCACTAACCCAACAACAATGACAGGGTTTTTATTATCCCCATATTAAAGATGAAGAAACTGAGGTGTAGAGAGAGAGTGTAAGTAACTTGCTCTAGATCTTTTTGCTAAACAAATGACAGATTGGGATTTTAACCAGTCTTGCTATCTGCAAAACTCACATCCTTAAACACTGCATCGTTATTGCCTCTGGGTCTAGAATGATGTCAGAATTTGGTAAATGCTCAATAATCACTTGCTATCATAATTATGACGTATAACGTTCAGTGGTGGCTAAAGGAGAAGGTAATGGCAAAACCCTGCCTAAGGGAGGATGTTGGAAATGGCTTCCCAAAGGAGGGAATATTTTCAGTTCATTTTCATGCAGCATCTGAGAAATTCTGTTATTCATCACTGGAGTATAGGAGGTACGTCTGTGGGCAGTAGCCATGGTTGGGGAGACACGGCGGGAACTGAGGCTGGAAAGTGGGCAAGAGCCCAGCCAGAAGGACCTCTGATGTATAAGGTGGTGTTTGGACTTTTCCTGAAAAGAGAGGAGCTCTTAAAGGGATTTTTATCAGAGAAATGTCAGGTTGAAATCTGGATTTCTAAAGGCCACCCTCATGGTAAGGGAAGTATGGCTGGAATGGGGGGGGAGTGGATGGCTCAGGCCAGAGGCAAAGAGGTCGTTGTTGACATTACATGGTAACCTAGGCAAAAGATGGTGAGGATCTGAGCTGGGGCAGGAACAGGGGGAATGGAGAGGAAGGAAGAGATTAAGAGAACCTTATGACATAGTCTTGAAGGGATTTAACCAAGAGTCTGTAGCTGAGCAAAAGGGAAGCAGAGAACAACTTCTAAGTTCTGACTTGAGTGTTTGGGGATAACAGTAAGAGTTTTAAAGGGTATACAGCATGTAGAATTAAGGAGACATTTGCAAAGAAAAGTCATGAGTTCGTTTTTAGACCCATTGAGTTGCCTGTGAATATCTATTTCCTGCTCCCCACCCTCAGACAGTAAATGCCTTTTTTGTCATGTTCATCTCAAAAAGAATGGCAAATAAAACCCAAAACCAGCAGAAGATAGAAAATAATAAAGATTAGAGCAGAAATCAATGCTATTGAAACCAAAACAAACAAACAGAACAGATCAATTAAACCAGGAGCTGGTTCTTTGAAAGAATTAACAAAACTGATACACCCCTAGCCAGTTTGATCAAACAGAAAAAGGAAAGGACCCAAGTAAATAAAATCGAGAATGATAAAGGAGAGATCACAACCAACACAGCAGAAATACAAACAATAATAAGAAAATATGGTGAGCAATTATATGCCAATAAATTGGGCAATCTGGAAGAAATGGACAAATTCTTAGAAACATATAAACTACCAAAACTGAAACAAGAATAAATAGCAAATTTGAACATACTCATAACCAGTAAAGAAATCGAGTTAGTAATCAAAAATCTCCCAAAAAATGAGTCCAGGACCAAATGACTTTCCAGGGGAATTCTACCAAACATTTAAAGAAGAGTTCACACCTATTCTTTTGAAGCTGTTTCATCATGTTCATCTCAAAGCATAGCCCTTTGCCTGTCACCTAGTAGACACCCAGTAAAGATTTGTTGGCTAAGTGAATGAATAAATGAACACATGGGTTTAGGTTGACATGCCCAGTGAGTAGATGGAGAGATAAGTCCATCAAGCCTAAAGATGTTGAGTAGGGATTCCATAACAAGATAATGTGATGTCACAGAATTTCAATAACACAGGAGCATGAGATGTGGAAGGACATTCAAGTATGGTAAAGACTGAGAAAAAGTCCAGTGGAGTTTTTCAGATAATACCCATGATAAGAATGGTTTCAGAAAAGGCTGAATCAGAACTCAAAGTGTTGTAGAAGTAATTAAGAAGCAAAGAAATAGAGAAAAAAGCAGAGAATTTTTTTTAACAAACATGTTTGGGACCAGAGGGTAAGGAAGACAATAATAATTTAAAAGAGTCATCAGAAGTTTTCTTTAAATAGCAGATTCTCCTACTGTATTTATATAAGCTTCTGTTTGCAAAATATCAGTCTGCTCAATATACGGGGAGCACATCAGTGGTGCTGAGCAAAGTACATGCACAGACTATACGTGGGATGAGGGCAAGTACTCCTCCCGTCACAACCTCTGCATGCTGATGTGCATGATAGCTTGCAAGCCATTCAGTCTTTCCTCATCTCAGTGTCCTGGGTTTGAAAAAGGCAACAAGAGACACTATTGTTCTCTAAGTATGTAGAGAATAATAGGGATAATGTAGAAAAAAATCCCCAGCATTCATGGCGGGGGGCGGGGAATAAGGATTGACCAAGGAGTTGGTGCAGTTATAGTATTTCTTGAACCAGCCCATAGGAAGTTCCTTTGTGAATTTCTTTAACACATACTGTTTCTGCCTATTGTCTATGTTCTAGATGAGGGCAGCATCTTACTGCCTTTTATCCCAAGGACCCAGCACAGGACAGGACATATGATTGGTACCAAACAAGTATTTGCTCCAAGAATGGCCACACAAGCAAAAGAACATGAGGAAATGGATGAAAACTGTATTGCAAAGAGCACTGAACCGGAATGCAGCATAATGAATTTCAACCCAAGCCCTGTCACTTCTGGAGGGAGAATTTTTCCCCCCCCCCCCCCCCCCCCAGAGCTTTAGTTCCTGTATCTGTGGAGTAAGGATAATAGCACTTACTTTGCAGGGTTGGGAGGAGCAAAAACAAAACAAAACAAAACAAAACAAAACAAAACAATGTACACCAACTCCATACAATATTGAAGGGTTGCTGTTATTAGGACTCAGTTTGACCTTGGTAATGTGTCACACACACACACACACACACACACACACACACATACACACCCCCGCCATCACTCCTGTTCCGTGCCTGCCAGACTTGACTCCAAGTAGATGCCAGCTCAGAGAAGGCCAAAGACTTACCTTCTCTTGTTTTCCACCATAAGACTGAGAGCACAGAAGCTTCCCTGTGTGTAGAAGCACACACATTGTCGATAAAGTTTTTTAAATTATATAAATTATAAATATGCATGGCACAATGCTACACAAGTAGAATTCATCTGAGAAGAACCTGTAATTTATAGCTGCCATTTCTAATCTCCCAGTGCATACCAGCTCTCTTGCTAGGCACTTTATATGTGGCATTTTGTTTAATTCTTGAATTTACCTTCGTTAGTTATAATTCTGTTAAAATTTCAGATTCTGAATTTTAAAAGGTAGAACATAACTGGAGTAAGAAAAATAATTAGAAAATAAACCTGTGAGGATAGTCATGCAGAAATATAGACTGGAGGCCCCTATAGGATTAAGGATTAATAATGAAATCATATCTGTCAAGTGTCCTCAGGAAAAATGGGCCAGATGTTAAATGCACTTTGCACAGCATCTGGAACCCAATGAACAGTAAAGAAACAGCTGCTAATAGACTATACCAATTGAAGCATTAGAACAGGAATTATATTATATTTATGTACAAACACTGAATGCCTTCCTACAATCTATGAGGGTACTGGGGATTCAAAACATTTTACAACCAGGTCTCTGTTTTGGGTATATATATTTAACTGGAGACACGGGACAAACATAAAAAAGACCCCAAGGATGCAGGATAGTGCTTTGTGAAAGGAGAAGATTTAAGGGCAATTGGAATTTGGAACAGTGAGAAATTGTTCGGGCAGGTGTATTCTCTGAGAGCTTCAAGTCCTGGTGGTTGTCAAGCTGGGCTTTGCTAGAAGTGTACAGTTTAATGGTGAGGGCACTATAACAGAGGAAACTGAGCAAAGATACTGTTCGAAAGCACTCTCACTCTACACGAGGTTTAGCTTTAAATAATAGAGGAAAATGAAGTTTGAAGGTTAGGGTGGCTTGACTGTCGTGGTCCCTGAATGCTTCACTAAAGCAGAACGCCATCCAGAAAGCAGTAAGGAGGCAAGGAAGGTTTTAGAAGGGAGAGTCAGGCTTTAAGTACTAAACACTTACTATGTTCCATGGATTGTTCAAGATGCTGGGGATACAGTAGTGAGTAAAATCAGCAGAAGCCCTGACATCAGCGAATTTATATTCTAACACGAGGTGCAGACAATGTATCGAGGGAGCAGCCACATGAATATTTGGGGGAAGAGTGTTCCAAGCCGAAGGAACTACAAAGGGTGTTTGGAGAGCTGGTAACGCTCCGGGAGCAAAAGGCCCATGTGGTTAGAGTACACAAAATGAGGAGTTGAGTAGAAAGAGATGAGATCATGAAGGAAGAAGTGTCCGGATCATGCAGAGCCTTGTGACCACAGTAAGGAATTCAGATTTTATTCTAAGAGTAACGGGACTCCATGTGGGATGGGGTGGGGGGAGTGGCATGACATTATTTATACATTTAGAAAGATCATTCTGTCTGGGGTGTGGATACTCGAGTATAGGAGGAGCGATACCTCTCTCTTGGTGAGAGGAGATGGTGGTTGGGATGCAAGATGTAGCAAGGAGGTGATGAGGAGCAGGTGGGTTTAGGGTATGTTTATTGGTAGAGCCAATGGGACCTACAGAGAACCAGATGCAGCCCACGAAGGAAAGCAAGGAACCCAGATGACACCAGGCTTGTGGCCTGGCATACCATTTAATGAAACGGGAAAAGATTTGGAGAGGGAAATTTTGGTCATGTAAGCTTATGATATTTTTTTAACATCTGAATAGAGAGGTTAAGAGATATTTGGATAGGAGTCGAGTTCAGGGAAGAGACTCCATCTGGAGACAGACATCTGAGAGTCATCAGCATTAAAAGGACATTTGAAGCCATGGAACAGTGTACACTTGTTTAGTAAAAGATCATAGAAAGAGAAGAGGGGAAGGAAGAGGACAGATCCTTGGGGGGAGTCAAACAGCCAAAAAGCTGGAAGGAAAAACTGAGAAGTGTCTCGGGAAGGAGACAGATGCTGCTGAGAAGCCCAGTAAAATGAGGATAGGGCAATTCTCATTGGTTCTGTCAAGATAAAAATCTGTGATGACCTTCATAAGAGCCACTGCGGTGCAATGATGAGGACACCAGCCCATTGGAGTGAGCCAAAGGGAGGACAATGGGGAGATGGGAAGGTGGAATCTTGTTGAGATGGGGAGAGAGAGATAGGATGGTGGCCGAAAGGGAGTGAGAGATCAAAAGCGAGGTTGTTTTGTTTTGTGTTTGTTGAGATAGGATTTTAGCATATTTATATGCTAACAAGAAGAATCCACTATATAAGGAGAACCGGATGATGTAGAAGAGAAGTTAGTTGTAAGGCTGAAATCCTTGAGAAAATAAGAAGCCTTGTCATCTAGGACAATTTTGGAGAAGTTGTCCTAGGTGGGAACAGAGATGCTTCTTCCACTCTAGCAGATGGGAAGACAGAATGTGTAGGTGCAGATGAAGCTGGCTTTGTGCACTGGAGGTAGAAGGAAAAGGTAGGTCTACTTCGACTTTGAGCATTTTCTTTATGAAGTACATAGTACATCAGCTTGAGAGAGGTGCTAGAGGCTTCAGGAGGGAGGACAAGGCATAAAACAGATCTTTCAGTGAGTGGGAAAGTAGATTTACTATGGAAGTACAGTTGCATCATTTGGCAATGTCGAGTGCCAATTTGACATCTGTGGTTGTAATTTTAAAGTGATTCAGTCAACACAGTTGTGTGAGTTTCTCTTTGCAGTATTCTTGGTGCTGAGTAAGTGGGTAATCAGGTACAAGCAGGATTGTGATTTTGCCAAACAAGATTAGTGGAAGCAAATGAAGAGTCTTTACAAGTGGGGCAAGAGTGCTAGCCCATTGGATTGGGTACCGATGGACATGAGGACCTGAAGGATGTGATGAAAGGAAATGTGGTAGTGAGTCACTGAAAGAGTGATGCAAGGACCTAGAAGCAGCCTGTTGGGTGGGTCACCATGTGGATGCTGAGGTTTTAATAATTAAATTATGGCAGGGACAGCAAGATTGTGAGCCAAAGGCTGTCATTATCGGTGGCTGAGGGGACATGACTAGGAGAGAGAGGGTGCTAAGATACACTTCAGAGAATCTGGGAGTTTTGAGGGATGAAAGGAAAACAGTTTGGAGTGAGTTGGGGGAGGTGAGAAAAATCAGCTTCTACTCTCACAGGTGACAGGGAGGCAGCATCCTTAAAGGAACACCAAGTGTTTAGTTAAAATAAAAAGATGAAGAGACATTCAGAAAACATAAGGGACCAAAAATGTCAAAGAGCTGATGAACTATGGACTGGAGCTTCAGAGATCAGAGGGAAAGAGCCCGGGTAGGGTGGGAGGTAGGAGATTGTAACAACAAGGAGCTAATACTTGCTGAAAGCACCGTGTGCATCGCTCTACATGTACTTACTCATTTCATATGTTAGGAGGTATATAGAAAATTTGAGAAGGTGCTTCCTGTACAGAAAATTGGGGGGTGAATGATGGGAGGTTAGATCTTATAAAGGTGATAGAAATAAATGGGCTATATGTGGCATGAGGAGGTTCGTCTTGCAAGCCAGAGCATGAGGTGATGGGAGGTCTTAGGTGCCCATTCTCAGTAACAGCATTTTGGAGCAATGGAATGTCATGTAAAGGTTATTAAGATTATTGCATGTGAAATCAGAAGGTCCAATAACCTTACCAATTACTCACTATTTGATCTTGGGCACCAGTTTATTCACTATTTGACCTTGGGCAAGTCTACATCCAGGTGGGTCTCAATTTCTTCATCTATAAAAACAAACGACCAAAAAAATAAGTGAACCTAAATGGTGTGGTTGACTATGAAAGCCCTTAACCAATTGCAGACTGTCAGGTGTGACTATTGTGGTCACGAACAGCACCGTGCTTGAAGAAGATTATTTTGACCATAGTGTGCGTAACAAGTTAGAAGGAGGCGAGACTAAGTGCGTGAGCGAGTGTTAGAAAAATATTAAAACAGCCCAGGCATGGTGAGTGAGGACCTGAGCTAAGGTCGTAACTGCAGCAATTGAAGAAGTTCAGGACAGCTTTTGGATTGTGATGAAATGATTATGATTTAGTTAGGATTTGGTGCAAGCCTGATCTCTCCGAGATTTCGGGTTGCATGACTGGGCTGGTACATTGTACACTGGATGGTGTGTGCCCCAGTATGGACTATAGAAAAGACAACAAGCAACGGTCACCCAGGAGCAAAGACTTAGCTAACTGAGCCACTGTGAACTCAGTCCAGTTGCTAAGGCCACCTTGATGCCAGTGGCTACCAAGGACCAGTTTTGGGGGCAGGCAGAGTGGGGGCGAGGGTCCAGGAGTCAGACTTTGGTTCACCTACCAACCAGTTCTATCAGCTCTGTGACCCTGGGCAAGTTATATTTAAGCCTCTGTTTCTTTATCGGTAAAAATAGGGACACTCATACTTATCCCATAGTACCTGTTGTGAAGATTAAAATAACTGGGATCACATGTGTGGAGGGTGTAACCCAGAGTTCAGTGAGTAATAGGATCTCTACAATAATAGCTGTGATGCTTATTCCTAGATCTTGAAACTATCTAGGAGCCAAAGAAGCATATTTTCCCAATTGGTGGTACAGTGGAGGACTGTGTCTAGGGAGGGATTCAGTGAGGGATTGA
Organism: Panthera uncia; assembly: GCF_023721935.1. NCBI lineage: Eukaryota > Metazoa > Chordata > Mammalia > Carnivora > Felidae > Panthera > Panthera uncia. The sequence continues at coordinate 23,625,539 of NC_064813.1, forward strand.
TACATTGGGAATGATGGCGTCAGAAACGACCCCAAACCGAAGCTGGTGTACAGGTTACCTTCGACTTGGATGAAACAAGGACACATCCCTTCTCCTGGCATAGTCAGTTTTATACGTCTTACTTGCATCATTCTGTCTTTCCCAGTGGCTTAGCTCTGTCTTCAGTGACAAAACCCAGGCATAGTTCTCATATTTTTGCTCAATGGTGGCTTCTAGGAGCTAGCCACTTGTGGCTTTGGGGGGACACTTGTCCTGTGAATGCGGTGACTACCCATGTTTGATGGAAGCAAAATGGCAGTCTCTTTGGCTGAAATGTTAAAGCCACCTAGCCATGCGAGTGCCAGACAGAGACCAATAGCATGAAAAGGGTAACTCAAAATATAACCCCCTCCCAACTCCCAGTCCCAAGGAGGGAGAGCCAGACAGCTCCTCAAACAACATTGTGAACAAAAAGGAGTTTGTATGTGAAGTTTCTTTCTCTTAAAAGCCTAACTCTGTACATGGTGGCCCCTTGATCAATATTTGTTGATTTAAAAAAAAATTAATGAGGAGCGGGGTAAAGCAGAAAGGAACAAAATATTCTAGGCTCCCAGTGGAAACAGAAACACATGCACTGTGTCCTCACGGAAATGTGACCATAGGGGTCAGGGTTGAAGTCATGAGACCAACACCTGTTGGGTTTGGTTTAGGAAACCTGTCTCACCAGCTTCTAGAACTTCATGTCATTTGATCACAGGTGACACTGGATGTCCTGGTTTCTCTTTAATGTCCCAGGGAAGCATGAGTTAAACAAATAATACTCTATGGACAGTGTCTCAGTCAAAAGGGTGAAGAGGTTATGCTAGGATATCAAACAGTGACAAAATTCCACAGGCTGCATACAGCAGTGGCTTACTTCTTCTTATGCAAGGTCTACAGTGGTCCTGGTGCCCTTCTGGGTGGCTGTCCTGCATATGTTAGCACAGCATTCTAGGCTACTTCAAATGTGGGATTTCTCCTTTATCAACATCTGCTACTCTGGCCATTGTGGTGGGGCTGGGGGGGGTGGGGGGCGGGCGGGGGGAAGGGCTTGCAGAGCTGAGAAGCAGCAGTTCACGAGGCCATGACCAATCTCAAGGGTGAGGAAGTGATTCCTCTCCTAGGCCCGGAATGGAGGAGATGGGTACTGCTGAGTAGTAGTGAAGGCCACCGCCAACAGTTACTCCAGCCTCTCGGTTACCAGCTCTGACTTGGTTTTCTTTTTATTATCCCTTTAAGGAAAACGAAATGAGTACTTTGAATTTACAATTCTAAAATTCTTCAAGACCTTTTCAGGTTCCTCACTCAGCGTTGCTTCCGACCTTTCAAATGTGTAGTTCGCAAAGAGAACTTTTTTGGAGTATCAAATAAATAAATCTTTTACTACTTAAGATGTAATGCCCCTCCCATCTGGAAATTTACCTGTGAGCCCTGTACCAAGTGCGGGGATGTGGTTTGGCCCCCAGAGGCGAGTTTGTGTTAAAATAAAGGACCTTTTGCATACCTGTAGCTAAACCTGCCTGGATGGGATAAAAATAGCCCCAGACTTTGGCCCTTTAAAATAGACAGAGAAGGCATTATTTAGAAGAAGTCTGGCCCAGTTCTGAAGTCTTTCATCATAAGCCACAGTAAAGTAATAGCTTGAAAGTTACTGAGTTTTTACTATGCTAATTTACTGGGATGAGTGCTTTGCATACAAATCTCATTTAAATTTTACTACTCCCTAAGAGATACACTTTTATTATCTTGATTTAACACATGAATAAACAGGTTTGGAGAGGACACTTAACTAACTCTTCCAGACCTTCACAGACCAAGGTTTGGATTCAGGTCATCTGACTCCAGAGCCTTCACCCTTAATCTTTACCCTTAAGGGAAATGGGGCGAATATTCCAGTCTGCATATAAATAAGTGTTCTCAAAACCCTGACCATTAGGGTTCCTGTATAGCCACTCAGTCTTGGAGAACTGCTGAGTGGTTACCCCCTGTCCCGGACATCCAGGTGGTGTTCCTAGACATCAGATGTGTGGATGGAATTCTGTTCTCTGAGCCTTTTGCTAACAGAGTGCTCTGTGTGCTTCTTGTGTCTTCCAGTTGACCGTCCTCCAATGGAACCCTCCCAGTTTGTTTCCGTTGTCCCTAAATATCCAGACAAGATGGGATTTGATGAGGTAGGAAAGGTGTCTGTGTGTGCACGTGCACACATGTGCATGTATGTGGCGTGCTTACACGTTTGTATTAGAGCACAAGCCTGATGACACATTTGAGAGCCAGCAAGACTGACCTGGCTGCTGAAAAGGCATTGAGGTCTTGGGAAAATGACTCCGTTTTTGTTGCAGCTCAGCTTTCTTATCTTAAAAACTGAGCATCGTACACACCTGGAACTAAGGTAATATTGTGTGTCAACTATATCCAAATTAAAAAAAAAAAGTTTTTTAAAGGAGCATCAAGGTAAAGTGAATTAATCATTGAGTTAGAAAGACGTTACTGTTTAGTCCTGAGTGCAATTATATATTTTCTAGGAGCGGATATTGCTATATTTTGTAAACCTTTCAATCAAGATTCAAGGGTCAGGTAAGAGGGTATATGTTTTAGGTATTGGAGGACCTTAACTTTATTCTGAGTGGATGGAAACCATTCTGGAATAGTCTGTGCTTTATTTTCTCTGTGCTCTTCTTCCATGGACAAAGATTGAGGGTAGGGTTGAGAGGAAAATAAAAAGAAAAAAGAAACCTATAGTAAAATTCTGCCTTTCCGTGGGCAAGCACTTCATAATAGCACTCCAAGGGCCATATTTAATATAAAGTTTTTGCTTGTTTGTTTTTTAATTAATTTATTTATTTTTGAGAGAGAGAAAATGAGTGGGGGAGGAGCAGAGAGAGAGAGCGAGAGAGTGAGAGAGAATCCCATGTGGGGTTCGATCCCATGAACCACAAGATCATGACCTGAGCCAAATTCAAGAGTTGGAAGTTAAACCGACTGAGCCACCCAGGTGCCCCTATTATGAAGTTTTGATTGCATGAAGAAGGAAGCAAGAATATAAAGTGATGCCTCTCTCGGTAACGCACACAACAGCTACTTGGGAATGCCGGAAGTGTGCCTCCAAGTCATTGATCCTTTGTGGGTCCCTTATGTCACGTAGCTGCTGATCAGTATTCGAGAGCTTGATGATCTCGAGATTAGGGCAGTGCCTCAGGAATCCACAAACTGAGATGGAATTTTTCCATGGATTCTGGGTGTGTTGTAGGCCAAGCTTTGTGCTCTGTGCTCACTGCCACAGCTCCATGGCAAGAAAAAGCCTTGTTCATCATCCTGCACTGTGTAGTACATGTCCCCAAAGTACAGCCATCTACAAGCTGCTGGGATGGGAATTGGTATTTCTTCTATAAAACCGATGGGAATCTGGACTTCAGGAATGGGAGGGAGTATTTCATGATTAAGTAGAAAAGACTTAGCGGCTGTGATGCTGTTTTCACCGAGGGCAACATGGGAAGAGATGACTTTAATGTGGTAGAGAGGAATCAGAATGAAGTACAAAGAATTCCTTAAAACAATCAGGCTGCAGGAAAGTTGGTCCACACCACACACTGTACCAGCTTGTACATCTTACTAGAGGCGTCCTTTCCTATAACTCTCATCAGCCCTCGGTTCTCTAGGTGAGAGAACCCGAGTGTCTTTGTATATATTCATTTTCAACACATTCCTATGTGGACTGAAGCATAAGAGATCAAATGGGACAAAACCAGGATCTTCTAGCTCTGGTCTTCCCATTTGGATGTGCGTATAAGGACTGGGTTACCCCTAGAAGCCTTCTGGAAAATGCCAATTCTAGGAAGTGATATAGATATAGGAAGTGATTACCCTGGGCTCTAGAACAGAGATAAGATGGTAGAAAAGGGGATTTTCAGGGAACTTTTTCTTTCTCCCAGTACTCCCTGACCTTGTGGTGGTGTCTGGGCTGCATTTGGCTATGTAGCTCTCTCTCTGTTTGCTGTTCACGAAGTATGAGCAAGCCGTCTGTGTTTTTTCTTCATGGCTACAATTTTTATTGCACTTGTCCTGGCAGAAAACTGGGACTGAATTATTATTTACTAAAGTCTTCCCAGACTAGAGGTCTCTGGGTTGAGGCGACTTTTTGTTGCATATCTGTTCAGTTTTTGTTTTGTTTGGGCTTATTTTTGTTCTGCTGGAGTGGCCTCAGGTAGCTCCATGTGTACACATGAGGAAATACCCCTTCCTTTCCATATCTTTTAAAATCATGGGATGAAACATGGCCCGTCAAGGTGTGCCTCTAAACAGGAAGAACACGAAATGTGAAAGAACACAATCTATTAAGTTATAAAGTCCCAAGTAACAAGGCAAGTTAGAGTCACCACAGAAATGATGTTTAAAAAAAATTACCCAGTTATGTAGATAAGAGAAGTAATGAAATCACGATGCACCCAATTCACTTTGCCTTAACTCAGGTGGATAATTTCTTCAAAGGGGACATCTTGTTTTCCCATCAGTTTCTTTGCTCAGTGCTTTATAAAGGGATGGAAGTGAGAATGTTTTGTAAGGAGAGGTTGAACGTTTAGTTAGTGTAGCTTTTGATCCAGTAAAACATAGAACATGTTGATGATTACATTAAAAGGCTATGTGAACCACAGCTTTGCCCCCAGTAAAGTCTGAACCCAGCTGGTTACAAGATATAGTCTCTTCTTTATTCTGGACACAGCAGAAAGCGAGCTTTACCTAAACCACGTATCATAGACATTTTAATCGGTGTTGTACTTGAGAGGTGAGGTTGTTCAACTCCCTCTTCTTACAAACAAGGGAACTGGACCCGGAAGCATTAAATGTCTTCCTCAGAGCCATTTGGGTGGGCTAGTCAGGCTGAAGCCAAAGTCATCCCACTTATTCCTTCAGGTTTCTCCTCATCAGTATTTCTTTTTTTTTTTTTTAACGTTTATTCATTTTTGAGAGAAAGAGAGAGACAGAGCATGAGCAGGGGAGGGGCAGAGAGAGAGAGAGAGAGAGAGGGAGATACAGAATCCGAAGCAGGCTCCAGGCTCTGAGCTGCCAGTGCAGAGCCCAATATGGGGCTCAAGCTCATGAACCATGAGACCATGACCTGAGCTGAAGTCGGACACTCAACCGACTGAGCCACCTAGGCTCCCCCTCATCAGTATTTCTTACAGACAGCTGAAATCTCCCACTCTCAGAGGACTAGTTTAATGTTCAAAGTAAGTTTATTACTGCTTATAGCAAAAGGACATTATGAAAACTCATATTTACCTGTAATAGCATTCGTGAGTCTTTAGGTACTTCTGTGGCTCCTTAAATCTGGGAATAGTCAGGACAGTTTCACTACCCATAATGCTCTGCAGTGGCTTCATGATATGCATGTGTTTAGGACAGCCACCAGGAATTTAGGGACTCACATGAGAGGCTACAGGTGGACCCAGCCCTCATGGGAAGAAATCTGAGCACATATTTTGAGGGATTTCATGGACTAGTATGATGTGGAGATGATGTCTTTACATTTCTCCATTCCTCAAAGGGCTACTACCCCCAAGAGTAGGGCCCCTTCTCTTTACTTCTTTCAGAAAAACTCTCGTGTCTCTAGGGGAGTTTTGGCAATTCTCAATTCAATTCTGAAAAATTCTGGCAAAGAAGCTACTAAAATTGAGACCTTGATAATTGGAAATAAAAGGGATGTGTTAAGATTAGTTTTCCTCATTCCTTGAATGACTTGAAATGTATTACAGTGGGTATAAACTCAAATAGGTATTATTTAGTGCCCATGAGATAAGAGCAGTATCACCCCAGTTTTACAGATGAGGAAACTGAGACATAGGGACCAGGCTAAACCAAACATTTAGTAAATGATCATCAGAGCATAGACTTAATGTCTGCTGAAAAATCTAACACATTTGCCAAACTACCTACCTCCTTCCTCTGAGTCATATGTTTTGGGTTTAATTCACCTTTGGCCTCCTGAAGAGCAACGTTTTGAACTTTCCTGTCTCAAAAGCAGGGCAAACATGTCCACCAACAAAAGAAACAAAGAGAGGGTGAAGTCACTGCACATGGCTAAGTTTTGAACGTAACTCTGTTTGGATGATATCATTTGACTTGATATGAAATATAAACAAAACTTCATCACGGTTTTCCCTATTTTCTCCACTCCTTATTCTAACTGAAACTTTGGTCCTTACATTTACTTAACTTTCCATACAGCCTAAGATAAGACTTGTGTTTCTTTTCCTTCTTCTCTTCCTGCATTAGATTTTCATGATCAACCTCAAGCGCAGAAAGGACAGACGGGACCGGATGTTACGCACCCTGTATGAGCAGGAAATTGAGGTCAAGATTGTCGAGGCTGTGGATGGAAAGTGGGTTGTGTTTTTTGTTGAACCCTTGCAAATGTGGTTAGAGCAAAGTGTCCAAACTTGGGTGACATGAAGAAAATATGAGGAATAATGCATAACGAAAGAAAATAATGAGGACAAATGCATAACGATCTGTATATCCTGTTGCTTGAGATGCTTGCCATAGCCTGCCTGGGCTGATCACATTTCCCAGGAGTATGTCAGGAAAGTCACAATGGGAACTTGGTTGAATTCCTTCAAGAGTTTTGTTATTGCTTTTGTTTATTATTTTGTTTTATTTTGCTTTCCTTTGTCCTTTTATTTGACACTTTAGTTCAAGGTATAGATTTTTGCAAAATTTACATTCCATGTTGTATGTTAGTTTGGCATATGAATGGCTCTAAGTAGTATGGCTAGAAGCTATTGTGAAGTTTCTTATCACTTCTGAAGAATTTCATCAATGTTTCTCAAAATGTGGCCTGGATACCTGTGTCAGAATCCTTAGGGGATGGTTAAGAGAAGAGCTTCCCGAGTCCCATCTCAGGGTTGCTTAATCATGATCTCAGGACTGGGGCTAGGAATCTAAGAAGCCTCAAGGTGATTCTTGAGTAAGTTTGCCACATAAAATATAGGATACTCAGTTAAATTTGTCACAAATATTGCTTGGGCTTACTTACACTAAGAAATTATTCATTGTTTATATGAAATTTAAATTTGACTGGATATTCTATGTTTTACATGCTAAATCTTGCAACCCTGTTCTTTGGTGCACTAGAGTTTGGGAACCACTGCTTCAAATACCTAAGAGCCCAGGTTTTATTTATAGGCCACAAGGACCAGGGGAAACTAACTAGTTGAGTTGTGAGAGTTCTTTATGTATTCGGCATACAAATCTCTTGTCAGCTATATAATTTGCAAATATTTTCTACCATTCTATGTGTTATCTTTTCAGTTCATAATGGCATCCATTACAACCCAAAAGTTTTTAATTTTGATGAAGCCCAATAAATATTTTTGTTGTTGCTTATGCTTTTGGTGTCATATCTAAGAATCCACTGCCAAATCGAAAGTCACAAAGACTTATTTCTATCTTTTCTTATAAAAGTTTTACTGTTTTATCTGTTATATCTCCTACATATTCCATTTTTGCTCCATTTTGAGTTAGTTTTTTATATGGTGTGAGGTAGAGATTCAGATTCCTTCTTTTGCACATAGTTTGGGCACCCCTGCACCATTTGTTAAAAAGATTATTCTTGCCTCCTTTGAATTGTCTTATCACCCTTGTCAAAATCAATTGGCCATAAATGTAAGACTTCATTTCTAGACTCTCAATTTAATTCCACTGATGTATGTGTCAATCCATTTTTCAATCCATATACAGTTGGGTTTTGTCGATGCTTTTTCTGTGTCTATTGAGATGATCATGTAGTCATGTGATCGTTTTTGTCTATTGATAAGGTGCATTATATTGATTGATTTTCATATGTTAAACCAACCTCACAATCCTGGAATAAATCCTACTTGGCCATGGTGTACAATGCTTTTTATACATTGCTGGATTCTGTTTGCTAGTATTTTCTTGAGAATCTTGGATCTCTATTTATAAGGAATATTGGCCTATAGTTTTCCTATGATGTCTTTTTCTGGTTTTGGTATCAGTATCAGGATAATACTGGCTTCATTGTTCCCACCTCTTCTTTGGAAGAGTTTTGAAACTTTTTGGAAATTTTGTGAAATATTGGTGTTAAATTCTTTAGGTGTTTGGCAAAATTCCCCAAAGAAACTAGCTGATTGTGTGTCTTTCTTTCTGGAAAATTTTATTACTAACTCAGCTGCTTTACTTGTTTTAGGTGTATTCAGAATGCCCATTCCTTTTTGAGTCAGTGGTTTGTAACTTTCTAGCAATTTGTCAATTTTATCTAGGTTATCTAAGTTGTTGGCATACAGTTGTTCATAGTATTATCTTATAATCCTTTTATTTTGATAAGGTCAGTAAGGGGTTGCCCACTTTTCGTTCCTCATTTTAATAATTTGAGTCTACCTTTTTTTTTTCTTGATCAGCTTAGCTAAAGGCTATCAATTTTGTTGATCTTTTCAAAGAACCAACTTTTGGTTTTGTTGATTTTCTCTTTTGTTTTCCTATTCTCCATCCACTTATTTCCACTGTAGTCTATATTTTTTTCCTTCTGCTTGCTTTGGGTTTAGTTTGCCATTCTTTTTCTAATTTCTCTAAATGGATTATTTAGATCAGATTATTCATTTGAAGTATTCTTTTTTAATGTAGGCATTTATAGCTTTAACTAGCCCTCCAAACACTACACCAAACCCATCGTGTAAGTTTTGATATGCTAGGTTTTCATTTTCATTTATCTCAAAACATTTTTTCATTTCCTTTGTGATTTCTTCTTTGACCCATTAGCTATTTAGCAGTGTGTTGTTTAATTTCACATATCTGTGAATTTTCCAAGCTTCCTTTTGTTATTGACTTTTAAATTCATTCCATTGTGGTTGGAGAACATGCCTTATATGATTTCAATCCTTTGAAGTGTATTGAGGCTTAATTCATGATCTATATGTTTTTCATGGTTTTTCTTAGAGAATGTTGCATGTGCACTTCAGAAGAAGGTGTATTTTGCTACTGTCAGGTGGAATGTTCTATAGATATCTGTCAGGTCTAGCTGGTTTGTAGTATTTTTCAAGTCTTCTCTTTATTTGTTGTTCTCCTGCCTAGTTGTTCTATTCATTATTGATAGTGGGTGATTGAAGTCTCCCTGTATTATGGGTGAATAGTCTCTTTCTTCAGCTTCTCAGTTTTTGCTTTATGTTTTTGCTCTATTGTAAGGTGCATATATATTTGTAATTTCTGTCTTTCTGATGGATTGTTTTTTTTTTTTGAAAGAGAGAGAGAGAGAGAGAGAGAGAACAAGAATGAGCAGGAGTGGGGGTAGAGGGAGAGGGAGAGAGAATCTCAAGCAGACTTCACACCTAGCACAGAGCCCAACGTGAGGCTCAGTCTTATGACCATGAGATCATGACCTGAGCCAAAATCAAGAGTCAGACACTTAATTGACCAAGCCACTCAGGTGCCCCAATTCTTTTTTTTTATTATAAAATGTTCTTCCTTATCTCTAATAATTGCTTTTGTTTAAAAGTTTATTTTGTCAGGTATTAATATAGCTCCTGCAGCTCTCTTGTGGTTACTGGTTACATAGTATATCTTTTTTCATCCTTTCACTTTGAACCTATTCATACCTTTGAATCTAGCCTATCTCTTGTAGACAGCATAGTTGAATCATGTTCCTAAAAACTCATTCTGCTAAGCTCTGCCTTTGATTGTGGGGTTTGATCCATTCACATTTAATGTAATTACTGATAAAGTAGGATTTATATCTGCATTTTCCATTTGTTTTCTATATGTTTTACATCTTTTTATCCTTCTGTTTTTCATTATTGCCTTTTTGTATTAAAAAGATACCTTCTACTCTACCATTTTAATTCCTTTGTTGTTTCTTTTACTACATTTTTTAAAGTTATTTTCTCAGTGATTGCCGTGGAGATTGAAATTAACATTTTGATTTATAGTAATCTAGTTTATATTAATACCAACCTCCTAGAAGAAAACATAGGGAATACGCTCCTAGACATCAGTCATGCCAATGCTTTTTTTGGGATTTGATGCCAAAAGCAAAAATAAACAAGTGGGACAACACAGCAAAAGAAACTATCAATGAAATGAAAAAACATCCCACCTAATGGGAGAAAATATTTGAAAAATCATCAACTTACAAAATATTTGAAAATATTCATCAATATATTAAAAATTCTATATCTGATAAGGAGTTAATTTCTACAATATATAAAGAACTCATTCAACTCAATAGCAAAAGCAACAACAACAACAACAACATCAGCAACAACCAAACAGCTTGATTAAAGAATGGGCAGAGATCTAAGTAGATATTTTTCCAAAGAAGATGTAGATGGTGAACAGGTACATTAAAAGGTACTCAGCATCGCTAATTATCAGGGGAATGCAAATTAAAACCTCAATGAGATATCACCTCACCCGTATTAGAATGTCTATTATCAAAAAGACAAGAAATAACAAGTGTTGACAAGGATGTAGAGAAAAGGGAACACTGATGGGCTGTTGGTAGGAATGTAAATTGGTGCAGCCACTGTGGAAAACAGTATGGAGGTTCCTCAAAAAATTAAAAATAGAGGGGGGTGGGAGGGAGGGAAGGGTGGGTGATGGGTATTGAGGAGGGCACCTTTTGGGATGAGCACTGGGTGTTGTATGGAAACCTATTTGACAATAAACTTCATATATTGAAAAAAATTAAAAATAGAGCTACCATATAATTCGGCAATTCTACTTTTGAGTATTTATCCAAAGAAAATGAAAAGATGAACTCAAAAAAATATGCACCTCATGTTCATTGCAGCATTATTTACAAGAGCCAACCTAAGAGTCCAACAGGTGAATGAATGGATGTGGCACATATAAATATATACAATTAAATTTTATTCATCCATTTGAAAAGGAAGCCGTCATTTTTAACAACATAGATGGATTTTCAAGGCATTATGCTAAATAGAATAAGCCAGACAGGAAAAGACAAATACCATACATATGGTCTCATTTATATGTAGGATCTAAAGAGAAAAAAAAAAAAAACCAAATTCATACATATAGAGGACAGATTGGTGATTCCCAGAGGCTGTATTGGAAGGTGGATGAAATGGGTAAAAGGGGTGGAAAGGTACCAACCTTAAGTCATAAAATAAACAAGTCATGGAGATGTACACCATGATGAGTATAGTTAACAATACAACAATATTGTTTTGCATATTTGACAGTTGCTAAGAGAGTAGATCTTCAAAGTTTTCGTGATCACAAGATAAAAAAGTTGTAACTATGTGAGGTGATGAATGCTAACTAGACATTGTGTTGATCATTTCATAATATATACAAATACCAAGTCACTATGGTATATGCTGGAAACTTATGTTATATGTCAATTATATTTCGATAAAAAAAGCAACTTAATTTCAGTGGCATACAAAAACTTAGCTTCTTATATTGCTTCATTCTTTTCCCCCTCCTTTGTTCTATTGTTGCCAAATTACTTCTTTCTACATTATATGTCCGTTAACACAGACTTATATGCAGCTTTGATTTAAATCAGGTAAGAGAAGAAAGAGTTATAAATGAAAAACACTTATGCTGTCATTTATATTTACCTATGCAGTTACATATCCCCATGCTCATTATTTCTTTATATGGACCCTTATCACTCTCTAATTTCCTTTCATGTTGGCATGAGAACTTCTTTGGCATTTCTGGTAGAGATCTGGTAGTGATGAACCCTCAGTTTTTGTTAATCTGGAAATATTTTAATTTATCCTTCATTTTTGAAGGACAGTTCGAATAGATACAGAATTTTTGGCTTTTTCAGGTAGCACTTTCAATAGGTCAACCTACTGCCTTGTGGGCTCCATGCTTTCCAAGAATCAGCTGTTAATCTTATTGAGAATACTTTATATGTAGTGAGTCACTTCTCTCTTTCTGCTCACAAGATTGTCTCCACTATTTTTGTTCTTAACCTTTTTTGAAGAAAAAAAAAATACGTCCAAAGGAAAGATACTGTACATAGTTCCTTCCTGTCTTCATCCCCTTTAGTATTTAATGCCATTAGCCACCTTCCTTCATTAGGAAAATACTTTCTCAAAGCTGTCAAAAACCAGGTGATACTTAGAAGTACATTGGCAATTGTGAAGGATACACTATGCATAACATACCCCCTTGTCTTCCCAAAAGCTTGTAATGCTGCCATGACACATTAACCCTGATGAGCTCCTGAGGAATGATGGGAAACCTGAGAAGTCTTCCTCAATGTGCAGAAAGGCTCTGGGGAACATCCGGAACGCTCTCTTTCTGCCTTTTGTGGTGGGGACATCTCAACTTGTTGATTTTCAGACATTGTCTCTCTCATGCAGGGCACTTAACACAAGCCAGTTGAAGGCCCTGAATATTGAAATGCTGCCTGGATATCGAGATCCCTATTCTTCCAGGCCTCTAACCAGGGGTGAAATCGGCTGCTTTCTTAGCCACTACTCTGTCTGGAAAGAGGTAAATAATGCTTGCTTGCTTGCTTGCTTGCTTTATTTATTTATGAGAAAGCATGAGCAGGGGAGAGAGAGAGAGAGAGAGAGAGAGAGAGATCGAGTCTTAAGCAGGCTCCATGCTTAGCGTGGAGCTCAATGCAGAGCTCAGTCCCACGAACCTGGGATCAGGACCTGCCCACGAACCTGGGATCAGGACCTGAGCTGAAATCAAGAGTCAGATGCTCAACTGACTGAGCCACCCAGGTGCCACAATGATGCTTTATTTAGATATGCATTTTTGTAATGAGGAGGAAGGAGAGTGGGACTTTGTAGGTGAGTTCGGGCCAGATATGAAGTGGACCCGTAACTCTTCTAGAAGTATGCTTGGAGGTTTCTGTTGCCTTCTGCCTCTCTCTGACATAGGCCAGCAACAAACAGGCAAAGGTAGCCTTATTGCCACTGGGATGATGACAGGGGAAGATGCCATTTTTCAGGAGGCTACACTTCTATTGATGCATCCGTATCCTTAGTAGGAATGCCTGGTATTGTACGTATCCAGCATGCCATTGTTTATTAGATGATCTCATATGAGGAGTCACACAGAAATCATATGAAGTGGATCAAGAGGCCTGGACCCATTTTACCCAAGAGAAAATAACTAAATACTTAAAGATATTAAATTAAATATCTTCACAAGAAGTGGCAAAGCCAGGACTTGAAACCATGGCTTAGAGAACAGACATGGATGGAGGGAAGGATTGGTGTGTGGGTCTTGATTAAGGGTCAGTTCCCACAAGAAAAGAGAAAGTCCCTAAAGGAAGGGCCTCTGAATGCCTTCTCTCTTTGAATGACCCAGTCTATGCTATCTTTTTTTTTCTTTAAAATTTAAGTGAAATGTAATAGATATGTATAAAATTATATAGAGCGTAAAATACAGGCCAATGAAATTTCACAAACCGAACAACAATACAGCCATGCTAACTGGTACCCAGATCAAGAAACAGGTTGCCAGCTCCCCAGAAGCACCCTGTCTGTATTTCCTTCAAGGGAACAGTCCCCAGGGATAATCACCATTTGACTTCTAATAGCATAGAATAGTTTTGTCTGCTTTTGTAGTTTTGTTTATATGCATGGAACTACATAGGGTATTGAGGTATATCCTTGCAGTATCCTTTCATTTGTGAGATTCATCTGTAACATTGCGTTTAATTGTATATCATACATTCTCAGTGCTGTAAGTAAACACCCCATTTATGTAACCATTCAGCTATCGGATGGCATTTGCTTAGATTCCAGTTATGAGCTATTACCTACTGTGCTACTATATTCTTGACTTTTTAATATGTATTTACCTAATAAAAAATAGATATTGGACTTCTCATAGGGTATCTTCCCACTGATGGCCTTTACAGGTAATTGACCGCGAGCTGGAAAAGACTCTTGTTATTGAGGATGACGTGCGCTTTGAACATCAGTTTAAGAAGAAGCTGATGAAGCTGATGGATGACATCGACCAGGCTCAGCTGGACTGGGAACTGATGTGAGTGACAAGACAAGTTTATCCTAGAGCACTGAGAGGACACAGTCCTTTCCAGGGGGCAGCGGGCCCCACCTCCCCAGTTGATAGGAGATACAGCACAGCTTTCCACTTTCCTGGTTTTCTCTCCATGAACGTTCCCAGAAACAAGGAGTGGAGAACAGACCCTGGTTTCTGCATCTATACACTCTGCAGGCTGAGAAAGAAACTATGGAAGACAGTTGCGAGACCTGGAGACTGCCTGCAGGTCAGGGGTCTTCAGATTGAGTGCTCACATGGGAGCACAGCAGAAATCCCACCAGTGAGGCAACAGATGCACGGAGACGTGTGAAAAGAGAGGACGAGGTATTCATTCAAGGGCAGGAGTCCTGTGTCACACTTGAGAGCAGGTTTCCTCTGTAGCCTCTGACAGTATGGGGGCTGAAGGTCAGCCTAAGAGTGCCTCTCTTGGGAAGGGCAGTGTGCAGTGCGGACAGTAAGAGCACTGAGCTGGGTTTGATGGAGGGTCAGAGGCCGCCATAGGAAAACCAGGCTTACCAGGGTAATGCTGGTTCTTAGTTGACATGTAGTCAATGCTTTGGTAGCTGCCTCTGGGAATTAAGTCTCTCTCTCTCTCTCTCTCTCTCTCCTCTATTTCCCTGTCTCCCTCTCTCTCCCCCTTCTCTCTCTGTCTCTCCCTCTCCCTTCATTTTCTTTTTAAACCAGATGATACTTTTTACTTCTCTCTAATGAGGCAGAACGTTCCCAAGCATTACGTTGGCTTCCCAGCTGTGTGTCAAAGGCAATTTCATCAAATCAAAGCCTGTTCATTTGGAGTGGCAACAGGCAAGCTGTCCTTACTCCTCCCATCCTCAGAGGGAAACTTCACTATGGACCCAGCTGGAATACTTGTCCTCTCAGAAAACATACCATTCTGAGCCCAAAAGAAACCTAGTGATGGCTGAACTAATCCATGGGGGAATAGACCCAGAAATCAGTACTGGGTAATAAAAAGAGACTGGCTCCCTGTCAGATGTCAGCCATGTGATTAGATTCTGCACTGTCCCTTAGGATCCTTGTTTGTTCCTGTAATCCTCCAGAAGTCCTCACGCCTCAGCCTTTCTGAGTCTATAGCTCTGCAGCCTGTGACTACGCCTCATAGGCATGGAGTCTGGAAGCCATTTTATACTCACATGACCTGGGCAAAGGCGACTTTCACTTAAGGCTCAGAATCAGAGGACTCAACCTGGGGAGTCCAAGGCTTATGACGGGCACATGTCCTTGTCCACTTGTAGTTTAGCTGGTATATTTCTTGGGACCAAGTACCAACAGATCCAAGAAAGCAGAGTGGTTGGCCAAGGATATGGATACAGGAAATGATAGGGATACAGAAACAAAAATCTTTTCTAAATTTCACAGACTGATCAAGTCAAAATATTCCATTTATATCAGTTATATACTATTAAAAATGGCAGTGGTTTCAATATTTATACCTATCTCTTTCTAAAATGAATATGTAAGGTACGAACTTTACTGAAACTCAAAACATGAAATCTGATAAGCTGTCCATGGCTGCTATGTGACATTTCTCCAGAAAAAGGAAATAGTAAATGGGAAGAGTAAACTAACCCATTGGAATGATCTAGGCAGTGCTGTCCAACAGTAATATAACCTGAGCTACATACATGATTTAAAATTTCCTGGTGATCCCATTCAAATGGTAAAAAGACATTAAGTGAAATTAATAATACATTTTATTTAACCCAACATCTCTAAATATTATTACTTTAATATGTAATCGGTATTTAAACTATTAATGAGATAGTCTACATTGTTCTTTCTAGCATCTTTAATATCCAGGGTGTATTTTATGCTTACAAAACATCTGAATCTAGATGCTAAGTTTTCAACTGCTACAATAAACACCTTCTTGTCCTACTGAAACGATTTTGTTAAAGGGAAAAAATATTTTACACATCTTCAATTTTATTTTAAAATCTCAACTTAAAGTACGTAAAATGAATCAGTTGAGTACAGACTGTCCCTCGGGTCACATCTCAAGTGCTCAGAGGGACTTTCTCTTCCATTTGATGGTACATGAGAGAAATTTAGACTCTTTAGTCTGAGGGGACAGTGGCTGAAAAGATATGGTGTTTGATGTCCTGAGAAGAACTGAGGTGGACATAGGCTCCCTCTACAAACCCCCGGATGTTTGGATAAGAGGAATCCTTTACACGATGAAAGAGATGGTTTAAAGGCAAAATAGAGGAAGTCGGCTTTACCTCAAGGCAGGAAGCAGGCACCTCCTGAACTTGCCCCAGCCAAGTGGAAAACAAACAGATTCCAGACAAAAGTCACAGATCACAGATCTGTGAGTAGACGACAGGAAAGTTGGAATGGCTAAGGGTATATCTTGTGTTGCAGAAGTTGTTTGAAGAGGACAGGACCTGCCTGGATGCTTTTCTCAGAACAAAGTGAGGGCAGAGCTAGGTGTGTGTGAGGAGGAAGCCAGGCAGGCTTTCTTATTCATTCTCCCCGGGAAGGACCCATTTGGGGCCACTCTGGTTCCCAGGTCTTTTACTGTAGACTGTTTCTTTCCCACAGCCTCTTCTGTCCTGTGTTTACCGCTAGCATCTGGAGAGCTGTCCGAAAAATATCGAAGGCTGAAACTCTGGGGACTTGAAAACAAAAAACTCAGGATTCCCACATCTGGCCTTTTTTGTCCATTTCCAACCTCTGTAAACACAGCTGGAAGTCCCAAACCCTCTTTGGGAAGTGATCTGTGAGATCTTGTAGTCTCTCTACAGCTCCAGCCAGGCTGGAACACAGCGCTAGACAAGAGCAGTTGGGATGTTGATAAACGGAGCCAGGAAAACGGCCCCGTTAATGGCAGGTGACAGTCACGGTTGGTGATGGGATGCACTTTGTGGCATGATCCATTTAATATAAGACACAGCTGGTCCAAGCTTTCAAAAGTATCTGTAAACCTGTGCCCCGTTCTTATGGACGTCTAATATTCAAACTGGGATTTTCTCCTCCCTCTACTTCCTTTTAGTTATATTGGTAGAAAGAGGATGCAGGTGAAAGAGCCAGAGAAAGCAGTGCCCAACGTAGGAAATCTGGTCGAAGCTGACTACTCCTATTGGACACTGGGCTATGTCATCTCTCTGGAAGGAGCCCAGAAGCTCGTCGGAGCTGATCCTTTTGGGAAGATGCTGCCAGTAGATGAGTTCCTGCCGATCATGTACAACAAGCACCCCGTGTGAGTCTCCCTGCACTGCCTGCCCGTCCCTTGGGCGCAGCCCTCTCACATATTCTGCTACTCAGCTTCTCAATAGTGCATGACGTTTTCTCAAGATGTACTGCTTTCCTAAATGATCTTTCTCTAATCATGACCCAGAGGGGCTGACTTGAGTGATTATCCCCATTTACAGATAGGGAAGATGAGGTGGAAACGGTGAGTTTTGCATAGGGGTCCACTGTCATACCCGGTGTGTAGTTTCACTGGAAATAATATGCTCGGTCCTCTCCTTGTTTTTGATCTTCTTATTTCCTTAAACTCATACACCTGAAGGTGAAGGTCATCTTCCTAAGCACCTCAAGGTTGTCAGTTCATTTCTCAGTCTGTCGTATGTACTTGTTGGCCAGGCAGGCATCCTCCTCCTTGCAGAGCTCACGGTCTGGTTGGGAATTCAGACTCACGAACAGTCCTCATGATGTATTGTGAGACCCACAATCATAGGAAATTCAGACCTCATGATATATTGTGAGACCCACAATCATAGAGATGAGTTAGAGGCTCAGGGGGGGGTGGAGGTGGCCCCTGAGCAGGGCGTCTGTGGAAGAAGGCAGTGTGATGTTCACGGTTCCCACAGCACAGAAGCTTACTCTGACCTAGTGTTTATCAAAGGGCACGGAGATTGGTGGTTCACCTGTCCAGTCTCCCCAGTAACCTGTGAGCCCATTGAGACAGGGACAGTCTCACATCTCTGTGTCCTTAGAACCTAGTCCAAACTCTACACATAATAGCGGCTCAATCAGTGATTCCTAAATTCATTAATGGAGCAGGAGACCAGGTTCCAGCCTCGGCTCCTTCTCTCAGTTGCTGGGTGATCTCCTTACTAGATGGGCTTCATTTTAGTGGTTGAGAATTCCTGTCCCGTGTCTTGCTCATTCTGTCTCCTGTACTCAGTAAAGATGGAGCCCCTCACCCTCTTTGATGCAACTGACCTTATACCTACATCCTAGCAGGAATATGGAAGTCAACCATCATCCCTGTAACGGAACGAAAACTAACACCTATGGTACATGGACTGATTTAGGACCTAAGCAGATGTCCCCTCATATCTTCACAGGAGCCCTGGAGCAGGGGGGTGGGGGGGAGGGGGGGGCGGTGGCGGGGAGAGAAGGCCAAGTCCTCCACTCCAACACTTGACACTCACAGGGAGCTGGGCTGCAAAGCCAAGTTGGCATGCCTGCAAACCGACACTGTTTCACTCATCCCACCACTGCCATTCAGATCTCAGCTAATTTATTAATCCAGGAACAGGGCATTTGCCACACAGTGATCACATTTATCTATCACTGTGGTCTAACAGAGCTTAACTCTTAGCTGTTACAGCAAGACCTGAAATCCATCTTTTAAACGAGTTCGTCCAGAGACAACAGAAATACCTTGACTGAAGTTTCTCTTTGTGTGTTTGTCTAGGTCATCTGAAATCGTTTAAAGAAACTTTTATTGTGTTTGTAGACTAAACTTTTCCACAAAAGACACAACTTTAAAAATAATCAAAGGCATCCATGACACTTTCAGAGATAAGCAGCAAGGCCCCTATGCTCTTTCCCCCAGTTCTCTAAGTGTCCTACCCCCTCACACACCCCTACTCCTGTTGTTTGCAGAGCTGAGTACAAGGAGTACTATGAATCCAGGGACTTGAAAGCCTTCTCGGCAGAACCCTTGCTCATCTACCCCACACACTACACGGGCCAGCCAGGCTACCTGAGTGACACGGAGACCTCGACCATCTGGGACAATGAGACAGTGGCCACGGACTGGGACAGGACACATTCCTGGAAGTCCCGGAAGCAAGGCCACATCCACCGCAATGCCAAGAACACAGAGGCCCTGCCATCGCCAACCTCCTTGGATGCCATGCCTTCGAGGGACGAGCTCTGAGGGCTCCACGGGGGATTCACCATCCTTGGTTCTTCTAATGGGCTATTCGTTTGCTCCAGTTTCTTTTAGTGGCCACAGTCATCTAACCAAAGTGGTCTGATGTAATTGAGCAAAGTTAATATATTCTTGACAGGGGAGGATAATAGGGAAACTTAACCCAAATTTCCTAGGATGGCTAGAAGATAGGCTTTATGGCAACCATCGAGATGAACTTCAATGTAGACACCGAGCCCTTCAGCTTATTATCCAGATGATACTGCTTCCTACATTAAGGATCAACAGTATGGCCCAGAGACTCATCCAAGAGAAAGGTAATCACATCAGTAAGTGGGTGGGCAAGGTAGCCAAGCCACCTGACCACATCTGTTGGTCTTGTGGGCCCATTTTATATCACAGGTATGACCTTGAGAACTTGTGTATGTAATTGGGGAGGGGGATCAAATAATTTAAAATCAAAGTTATTGGGCTTTGGTTTAAAGGAATTCTGTCATAAGCCAAAGTGAGCTGTTCATCTCATTACCCAGTAGGGATGGGTGGGTATTTGGGTCTGTCTGAACTTGGCCTTGACTATCATGGCAGTTGAAGCTCTCATACAGAGATTTTGCCATGTGGGTATAGTTTATTAGATATTTGAAAGTTTGTGTAGATATTTGAGAAAACAAGAACTCAGACTTTGGCCTTTTCTATTGTGGTCACTTGAGTTAGGATGCTCTATTTATGAAGATAAATTTAATATATAAGGGGTTAGGGCTGGTGTCTAACTTCTGTCCCCAGGGTCCCTGTGCTGCCACGGCACGTCACACTCTCCCCTCCGCCCCCGAGCCTGGGAATGAATTGTGAGTGTAAGTTTTATGAGTCACTGTTAAGAGGCAGAGCACATTTTCAGGCCAGCAACTGTCCTTGCCTGAGTTTTTCATTCTATTTTGAGTTATTTATTCTACAAAATGTGGGGGAAATGTGTGTAGGATAAGGCAGAGAAACAGATTTTTCAAGCTCTCAGAGCACCCTAGGGAGCAGTGAGTGTGCGATCTGGTTCTCCTGCATTTCCCAGCCTGGTGTTTTCAAGGGAGGCCTGTTGAGTGGGAGAGTCTCATCACCCGGAAACAAATGCTTCTCCGTTTCAGATGACAGACTTGGTCAGAAACAGTGGACTGAGCAACTGATTTAGGCTAACCATGAGGGAGGCTCTCGTAGTCAGCATCCTGGGCAGATGACCTCTCTGCCTCTCTTCACAGACTGATTTTCTCTAAAGTGCAGTGTTGGGCTACATCTTCCCTGCCAACTCCACAATCTGTGTTCCTCAGATTCTCATGATGGTTTGCCTCAGGTTTGCATTTTTCCCCCTCAAGCAATGAAACTTTGCCTCCAGAAATACCCTCCCCACACCCTCCTTCCTGAGCTTCATGCTTTGGAGCAGAGCCCATGGGCAGGGCTGCTGCGTGAACCAAGCCTAGTGCTTCCTGGAGAGGGCCCCCAGGTTGCAGGACGAGGTAGCTTGTCTGCCAAAGAACACCAGCCTCAGCCTTCCTTCTTGACTTACTGCCCGTATTCTTCCACACTGATAGTAAGCAAGGAGGCTGAGGAAGGGGATCTCAGCCGACTTCTATCTTTACTGCTTTGACATACCTGTCAGAGCCTGACTCTCTTTTTTTTTTTTCCTAGAAAAACAGAAAGAGCATCTGGGGAGCTAGTGAAAAACCCTTAGGTGATCCCTAAGGTTCCCTTGGGTATTTTGCATTTTGTTTGCATATTTGAGTGTGTGCAAGTGTGCCTGGCTTTCATGATATATATTTTTTAATAGGGTGGGAGGGATATTGGGAGTGGAGAAAGATTGAGTTGACTTTTGTGTGGTTTTGTTTTAATAGAGAACATTTTTTTTTCCCTTTTACTGTCAGCTGGTCTGATGGGTTTATGGATTCTCATTCTTAAAAGACATTGGTCTTAAGTTCTAGAATTTTAGATTAGGACTGTTCTACTGTGAATAAAGTTCTGGCTCTGTTAGCCCAGACATTGCTTCTGCCTGCTCAGGTCTGGGATCCCAAGCAGCGCTCTTTTGTTGTGAACATTGTGATCTGCAACCCCGCCCCCGCCATTTGTTTTTAAAAAGTCACCTCTTCAGCAATTCAGGGGCTCCTTGACCTCATTATTCCTGCCTCCACCCTAGTTTTACGTCAAGATATTTGACCTTTGCAGTCACAGACCTTTGCCTCCGGCCATGGCACCTGTTCTTTGTCTCTATAAGTTAAACTCTGTCTGGATTCCCCCATGTGGATGTCCCCCTGGACCTTGGAAGCCTAGGCGGGATCTCCTGGATAGACGACCCTGACTCCAGCAGTGCTGGTGCTGCTGAGTGTGGACTGAGCACCTACAATTTGCAGAGGACACATGGTGTGGGCCTTGCTTTGGGTTCCCTGGGGCCTGCTGCAGGAACTCTGGAAGAGAAGAAAGAGCCGGCATCCCAGCATCCTACACTGTCTATCATGCTGTGTCGTTTCAAGGAGGGGAGATGATAAACTACTTGCCTTCTAGAGCTCTTTGTGAAAAATTAAAAAAAAAATAGCTCAACACTATGATTGTTCACTCATTCCACCAACACTGACCAATGGCCAACGCTGCTGGAACTTCCAGGTCTGCCTTGGACCAAGGATGTTGGAGGCCGGAGATAGCCAGTGCTGCTGCTCGCCCCCATGGCAAACGTGGTCACTGACCTTCCTGTCCAGTGGGAGTTGTTTTAGACTCCTGGGTAGAGGTGGGTAAGCAGAAAATTTTTCTAAGCTCCAGAAAGACAGGCGTCCCCAGTGGGAGAGTGGTAAGGGAGGGTCCATCTTATATTTTTGTTCTATAGGTCAGTCTAAGCATTCATTGAAGATACTGGCTGGTTTAAGGCCAAAGAACTTTATCCCAGGGCAAGAAAGAAGAAAGAAAGAAAGAAAGAAAGGGAAAGGAAGAAAAGAAAGAAAGAGAAAGAGAATCCATGCTGGTATCTCTGACCCCTTGAATTTCAGATCAAGCTTCCCCCAAACCAGGTATGAGCACTGCCTTGTTTCAGGCCCTGTGCTGGGAATCTCAGAGGACGAGGAAGGATCCCTACTGCTGGGAGGTCCGCAGTCCAGTGGAGCAGCCAGGGAAGCAGGAAGGCTTTATTTCAGTGACAGGAAAGAAATGGGCTGTAGGACCTCAGCCCAGTTCTGCCAAGGAAGGCTGTTGGGGCAGTTTTGCTGGGAAGATGGCTGGGGAGGTGACAGTCGTGTTGGCTTTGGGGGCCTGAATGGGCATTTGTACAGGGAGGAAGGTTGGGTGTGGTACATGGTTTCTAGGCACTGGTTTCAAAGCTTTCTAGGCTCTGGGAAGGTGTGCAGCTGGGAAGAAGTCTGCTGGGGAGTGATGGGGGATGGGGATGTATTGGGGTTGGTGATGGGAGACGAGATTGAGACCTGATCACGATGGCAAGGTAAATCAGCTGCCCTCCCTCCCCAGTTATCATATGTCGTGAATGCAGAGGCCATTGTTTCTGGGGGAATTCTAGGTGTGGTTACTGACAGCAATGCAAAAGTTTGCAGTAAAACGTTGGTGTCTAAAGAGAAGTTCCCATTCGGTTACAAACTTGTGGGTCTTTTCCCTTTTGGTGAAATAAAGTGTAAAGTAAATGTGAGTCTTCCCAAGAGACGTCTACAATGTGCTTTTGAGACGTTCTCTCCAAGTAAACCGAGTGGGAGAGAGATAATCCAGAAGTTACATCCATTGGTGACAAGAAATCCATTCACTGAGGAGTTAAATAACGACAAAGTGAGAATTAAAATGAGGCTGGTCATTCGATAAGAAGGTACCACGTCACAGTGACATAGGAAATGAAAAATAATAAGCCTGGGAAATAATCATTATGCCCATGTTTTATGTTCTGTGGTGAGGTTTATTATTTCAGAGAGAACGTTCCTCCCACAGGACATTCTGATTAAACGTGGCCGGGGGGGAGGGCCAGGCGGAGAGGGTTTGGCAGGTGAGCAGGCTGATGGCAGCCTTGAGTCAACCAGTGGCAAGGAGACAAGGATGAAGAGTCGGACTGGACTGGTGGTCACTGCATCCTTTTGGCCTGGTTGGAAAAGAGAGAAAATGATGGTGGTTTTAGCGCATTGCGTTATAGTAGATTACAAGAAAATGGTGCCTCCTCTTATCACGAGCATAGGACAAGAGGATGTGGCTTGAATCACAGCGTGAAGAGTTTAGGTTGAACATGCAGGAAGAATCTGACAGAATTATTAAACACCAAGTGGGATTCCAAGGCAAGGCGCTCCATATTAAAATGTGCTGCTGGGCAGGAGAACGGTTTCCTTCTGCTGTGTGAATTTACCCAATCTAAAATGGCCTGTGTTTTTGCTTCCACCCATAGATGTATTAATACTTGGAGTGATCTTTGCTCAGGCCACTTAGGTGACACCAGCTGAGCTGCCCCAGCCCAAAGCCATCCTCCCACCTGCCCTCAAAAAGGGTGGAAAGAATGAAGAATCGCCTTTGAGTATCGGTTTGTCTTTATTTTTAATTTGCTGGGTTTATTTTTATGTCCCTCCCTGTAGTTTCCTCAGCATGAATGCCTCTGGAATGGGCGTTTTAATAAAATCTCACGTCCCAGGGCATGTAGAGCACCAGGTTCGCAGCCCCCGTGAGTTCAGAGGGGGCTCCTCCGGTGTTTCTCCTTCCAGGGGAGGCTGGACAGACATCTGAGCTCTTGCTCATGGGCTAACTTGACTTTCAGAACATAGTGGACAGTGCTCTCTCACTCTCTCTCTCTCTCTCTGGTCCTCAGAAGAGCTTAGAAAATAATGACAAGGTGTCCTCTCCCAAAACAGAATTGGTGGTTTAGAGATTCCCCCAACCCCCCCATCCCCACCATGCCCCGCCCCCAACTTCTGGAATTGAGATGTCTAAATGCTGATGGTGTGGCTGCTTTGAAAACTTCCCACACTGACTGAGAAGACTTGAAGGAGATATTATTGTTCAGGCTGGGCCCAGGGAGGACACCACGTGGGGAGTGTGAGGGGACAGGGGATTTGACTGGAGAGAAGAGGTGTGGCTTCCAGGGCACAGCACACACAGCCCAGGCAAGGAAGTGCAAGGACAGAGGGATAAGAGACAAATGCAGGCCCTGCAGCAGGGAAAGTGGGGCTGGGGCACCTGCCAGAAAAAGAAGGGAGGGACCCAGAGGGGAAAACCCTACAGGGGAGGCTGAGAGCCAGGGTGGCAGCACCTGGGCTGAGTGACCCCCATGTTGCCTGGCGGCAGGGCCTGCTGAGGAACAGGTGGGATGCTGGCCTCCCCCCCCCAGTGCCCATGGGACAGCAGCACCTCCACTAGTGTATCAAAATGGCCCCTGACCAGGGCCGGAGGCACAGAGAGCCCCTTGCCCAGAGTGAGCACAGAGGAGGGAGGATTGAGGAGCAGGGAGCAGGCCTTTTGGTGAGAAAACTGTCCGCTGACCTCAGAGGGAATGCAGTCAGGGCCCTCATGGGAATCTCCACCGGCTCCGTGTGGTGGCCACGGTGTTCGCTGGGAGGGACCCTCCACTGAGTCAGGGTCACTTCACAGCGGCTGGGTGCGCCCACAGAAGCCTGCCGGCTGAGCAGCCTGTGGCCGGCCTGGGGGCTGGGGTGATGGCTGCAGGGTCCACCCGCCTCCGTGAACTCCTGGGCTGTGGCCATGGGGCCCTGGCAGCCCTCCAGCCTGAGTCAGCCTGTCCCCAGGGCAGGCCAGCGAAGTTTTCCCAGGGTGCCCTTGTGGGGGGGGGGGGGGGGGGAAGCATGGAGGGCTTCTGGGAAGAGGTGACTCCCTCAGGCCAGAAGCTTCCCACCAATACCACAGCTAACTCAGAGTCTGTGACTCAGTGAAGAGTGCTTTCTCTGTGCGTGCGGGGTGATTTAATACTGCGTGAACCTCAAGATTAGGACCTATTACCAACCCCTGCTTTCACATGGGGCAACAGCTAAATTACGTGACTTGCCTAAGAAAGGTAGTGAGTGGCCTGGGACCCACTCTTTCCAGCTCCATGCAAAGTTCCTGATGGAAGTCTGTCTCTCTCTTTTCTTGCTCATATCTAATGTTTCCGTCTCTCTCTCTCTCTTACACACACACACAGAGCCCAATATACACTGAAGCTTGCAGCACTAACCCATGTTTACTTCCCAGCTTTGAAATCTCATATATCATTAGCTGATCAAACCGATTCCTTGATGACATTTTGCTGGAGGCTTGTGGGGCAGATATGGTATAAACGAGGATCACAAATATGTCTCGTGGCGAGCTAACAACGGTCTCATTTAGAATGCTTCTCCCATTTTGAAAACGATGCCTTGATTTCTTTTTAATGGCCGTAGCAATCCACAAAGTTTAAATCATTCATTTTTTAAAAAATTTTTATTTACTAGTGCCCTTTGTGCAAGAAATTGGGACTGTAGCACAAACTGTTACTTTGGGATTAAATAATGGCGGGAATAAAAATGATTGCTTCAGAGAAGCCTAAAATAAAGTACTTGGGTCCTGTTAACTGGCTTACTAGAGGCTACGCCCAGTTCTAGCGGTCTTGGACGGCATCCAAGCCCTGGTCACATCCACTCCTCACCCAGTTGGTGCTTTTTGCAGGAGACCCTTCCCTTGCACCCACCCCAACCCCCAGTTGAGGGGGATGGCGAGCTCATGGATCAGAAATGGATTCAAATCCTGGCTGGGATCTAACTCACAAAGTAATCCTGATCCTTTTGGCCTTGCTTCCTCATCTGTGAGATGGAATAATGCCCAGGAAGGTAGGTAGCAGTGTTCTGACCAGCAGCAGGACGTTCCCTGGAGACTTTAAGGAAACAACCAGACACCCACTTAACCAAGAGAGCTCATGTGAATTCTCTTCATCAGAAGGCTGGGGATGGAGCTAACAGACCCCAGGCATTGCCTTCAGCTCTGTAAGGCTGTGGAATATGTCAGGAGAGCCTCCTGGGTCCAGCGCCCAGCCCAGTGTGACACACACATAGTGGGGCTCTGACAACTCAAAGCTTTGCCCCTATCTTTGGGCCACTGACTTGACTGCCCTGGGCCTCAGCCCCTGTATCTGTAATCGGAGGGGACTGACTACATCTGTAAGATGCCTTTCAACTCTTAAGGAAATGTTAAATACACTGCATTCCTCAGTGTGTTGGATAAGTGAATTGTTTCCACAGTCTTCTGGGTAGGGATGCTGAGCAATCACACCAAATACTTGTTTGCAAAATCTGAGTCTAAAATAATTGAATTTGCCTGGCTTCTGTTTCATCTCACGGTTTGTGTGTAAACACTTCACATTTCCTGGATTTTTCTTTTACCTGGACCTACAACTACATCTGTAAAGTAGCTCCTGGCTTAGTCGAAGCGGGGACCACAACAAGAAGCATATAAATTGGTGGCCACTGCATGCTAAAAGCTAAATATTAATTTTGTTCAGTCCAGTTCTAGACAAAATTAAATTACCCTCTGGTATTTTCTCCTTTGAGCACCTCTCTTTCATCAAGCCTTCCTTTGCTCTGTCCAGCCCCATCTCAAGTCCTCACCACCATGTGTTCCAGACACAGACTTGTTTGTTGACTGTGGAAAGAAGAACAAATCCGTGCACCCTGCTAAGAACACACAACTCCTTTGTGGCAGAGATGGTTCATGCCCACCAAGCCCGCCAGGTGTTCTCCCACATTTCCCCCTCCCTCTGCATTCAGATCAGGGCCACGGGCTGACCAACGGACTGTGAATGGATGCAGCACGGTCACCTCGGTCGAATCAGTTAGGAACAGTGTGAGTTCTCTTCACCATCACTGTGACTTGAGGTGGCAGGGCTGGCAAGATGGAAGCTGGGTCCTGGAGCCACTGTTAGGGGAAAGCCCCTAAGGAGAGCTGCCTGATTCGCATTATACCATGACGTAATGGAAAATAAAACTGCCTTCAGCTACTGAGATTTCGTGGTTACTTCAGCCTCGCCGAATCGAGCCCAACACATCCCTTCCAGAGGTATTTCCTGCTAAGAGAGGTTCTAGGGGAAATAACAATGCAAAACCCGAGGGAAAGGACTTCTCACAGTGGACCTAGGGACACTTGTCGTAATCAGTGCCACTGCAGCAGCATCCGTAGAAAAAGAGGATCAGCCTCAGCGAACCTTCTTGATACCACTGGTATTGGGGCATGAAGCGACACCGTATGCCTCCTTATGGTCTTGTGCTGCATGATGAATTTGGAAAGTCTCCGAAGAAGGGAGTTTTAAGACACTATTCCTTCAGGCAGAAAGTAACCAAGCCCAGCTTCTAGACAAAGGTAGAACGAGGGAACCAGTTTTCTAGAATGATCTTGAAAAAACAGTGACCTAGTGCCAGAGACAGAAATCCCTTTTCTTCTTCCTGTCCCACCTCATATTATCAGTTATTAAAACTGGGGCGCCTGGGTGGCTCAGTCAGTTAAGTAAGTGTCCAACTTCAGCTTGGGTGATGATCTCGCGGTTCGTGAGTTCGAGCCCCGCGTCGGGCTCTGTGCTGGCGGCTCGGAACCTGAACCCTGCTTCAGACTCTGTGTTTCCCTCTGTCTCTGCCCCACCCACACTCTGTCTCAGTCTCAAAAATGAACATTAAAGAAAATTAAAGATAAATAAAGTAAAACACCTGGTTGGCTCTCTCCAAAATCCCACAAGCACCAGAAAATCTGATAATTTGGATCTATTTAAGAATCCAGCGGAAACTTTTTGGAAACAGGATGAAATGACCATAATGTGCATCTGTCGAGTGAAGCTGGCCTGGTTCTGATGGCCTTGTGGGAAAACCTTCCTTCCTCCCTCCATAGAGACCCTCCTGGGCTTCCAGAGCACTGTGGATGGGGTTTTAAGAATTATTCAGCTGGGAGCAACTGCGGCCTAGGGAAGACACTCAGAAAGGAGGCAAAGTACTACCTTGGATCCTAACTCTAAGTTGAGGTGGGTTTTTTTTGTTTTTTGTTTTAAATTTTTTTTTTAACGTTTATTTATTTTTGAGACAGAGAGAGACAGAACATGAATGGGGGAGGGGCAGAGAATGGACGCAGCACGGTCACCTCGGTCGGGTCAGTTAGGAACAGTGTGAGTTCCTGTCCAGAGAGTTCTGTCCAGAGAGACACAGAATCCGAAACAGGCTCCAGGCTCCGAGCTGTCAGCACAGAGCCTGACGCAGGGCTCGAACTCACGGACCCCGAGATCATGACCTGAGCCGAAGTCGGACGCTTAACCGACTGAGCCACCCAGGTGCCCCGAGGTGTTTTTTTTTAAAGTGTCCCCCACCACATGACTCTTAAGAGTCGCAATCTGGCAAGGCATCATATCTGAGTGCAGCTTCCTGAGGATGTCACTCCCTCCCCCAAACGCTCGTGACACTCACCAGTGGAGAGGATCCCCTCCTACCTCTGCCACCGGCTTCCCCTCGGCTCCCTCCAACCGAGCCAGAGGGGGCTTCCAACAAGCCTACGGATACATCTAGGACCCAGAACCCACCTGATGAACCAAATACAGTCCCTTTGGGTCTGGCAGCACGTGCCAGCCAAGTCCCAAACCAGTTTATTAGTTTAACCAAAAGGTAAACAGATGATGGAGCTGTAGAAAGACAAGCATGCGAGCAGCTGAAAGCATCACCCGGCTATCCACCGGGAAACAAATTTAAGACATTTCAAGTGGCATTAAATAAATGAGGCTATGTTTTATCTACTTGGAGTTTCCATCGTCTTTAAAAAAGGAAAAAATATATATATATATTTTTTTACATTGCAGTATATAAATCTAGACTCTACATATACAGTACAATACATAGGGTGAGCACACGGCACAACACGTATGTCTTCATAGCCGCACCCTAAACTAGGCCAACAGTTCTGTATTTTGTGACCTTCGAACCCAGAAATTCAGGCTGAGGCTACATGTTCTCCAGTCTCCATGATGTCTAGCACCCCGGCCGTCTCTCCTCCAAGCACAGAAGCGCAAATCGGGACGAGCCTTGCAAACAGAACAAAGTGCTTTTCGACTGGTTGAAACCGAGGCGCTCTTTATCATGCACAGTCTGCTCTCCTCGAAAGACCTAAGGGAAATTTGAGGCCTTCCCGGCTCATTCTTTGGTCCACTGCCACGAATCTCTAAACTTTCCCTGGTGTTTCTTGCAGATTTCATATGGCTATTTACATAACATAAATCTCACATAACCTTTGGGAGCTGTCTTTACAGGATTAGGACAAAGGAAAAGAAAAAGCTCCATTTTACAATCTATGCTTTATATCTGGGTTTGTTCTTTTTATTTTTAGAATAAAAACTGGAATTTTGAGAATTTTTTCTTAAAAAGGACATTCTGAAAGTGCTTCTTACACATGTTGATATCGCACATATGGCTTTTTGGTTCAAACCCCCAGCACAGCTCAGATTTGGAAGGGAGAGGATGATGGTGTTACTAGAGACACAAATGTCACTTAACAGTAACACTGTGATAGCAAGTGTGGGGACCTGAAAAAAAAAATGTTATTGATTCCATCTGGAAGAATGTACCTCATTAAGAAATGATTCAGATCATATACGTAGCCCCATTTCTTTCCCCATGACTAGGCACAGTAATGCTATAAAAGTTGGTCAGTAAAACAGGACACTGCTATCAGCAGGGAACATCTTCTGAGGGGCTATTAACAGAGCAGTCGCTGTTCTGAAATCTTTCACAGGCTCAAAATGATCAAATATAGTCAATCGCAGTAGGAATTTCTACACCTGAGGAATAGATTGCACGTAATATAGAGGTACTACAATCCAGATGGCAAAAGACTCCAGACATATAGTGTTACATGCAAAAGAAGGCAATCAGAAATGGCAATGAAGAAGTAGCATTCCGAGACAGGTAAGAGTCCAAACGAGTCCCCATCCTTTTGTGCTTTCTCTTCTGGCTGGTAAGTTACCAAAGAGCATGGCTACTTGTACAGTAATGATTGTGATATGTTCTTGAGCAGGGGGAACGGACACACAAGGCAGTTGCCAGAAACCAAAATGGTCTTGCGTTGGCTCCAGAGGTGTCACGGGGGCTGGACCAGTGGGTCCGATGGGCCTCCGATGCTCCTCTCGCCCTCCCTGGGGTCGCAGAAAGCGGCAGATGCGGGCAGAAGTCAAAAGCCACTGGCTCATCCAAACCCTTTCCAAAGTGGCCTTTCATTCAGCCGTGGCAGTTCCAGCCTCTGCAGATCTCTTCTGGTGGCACTTGATGGAGAAAGTCATTCTCTCCCTTATAGAAACAGTTTGGACTTCTTATAATACTGGCACAAAGGACACTCTGTATTCCTAGGATTGATTCCATTTACATGGAAGGTATGACACTAGGTTTTCAGTTCTTTCTATTTCCCTGTAAAAAGTGACCTCAACTTCCCAGGCCATTGTGCAAATTCATTTTTCCATAGTCCAGAATATCCCTAAGTCCCATATATATATGTATATATATATATATATACACACACATATATATATACGTATATATATATACATATATATATACACATATATGTGTATATATATATATACACACACATACATACCAAATATGTGTACATATATATTTATTTATAAAAGTGGATAATTTTGCATTTCAGTCTCAAATAGGTCAAAGAGAATCAGTGAAACATTCATCCTTTTCATGTCAAACTCATCTCCGATTTCCCCCACGATGCCTGTCATAGTGCCTTCCACACCAGAGGTACTCAATAAATAGCTGTGGACTTCGCCAATGATCCTCTAACACTGGATGGTCGCTGCAATCACCACGGCCTGTTCTCAGCCCCGCTCTGCCTTTGGCGAGCAAGGGGCCATTGGTCCCTCGCTTCAGAGGGTGATTTTGCTGTGCCTATTGCTCCAGCAGCCCCGTTTAGCTGTCCTGGGCAATGTCAAGCTGGTCCGGCTACGCAATTTCACTTGTTCTTCCATGGAGTTCTTTTTGCGTAAAATGAAGTCAAAGTTCACTTGGCTGTTCATGGCATAAAAGACATTGGCTGAGTCTGGGATCACTAGTTCTAAAGGAGAGAAGGAGAGAGAAGGCAGTCAGCTGGTGTAGGTCAGCCCAAGCACTGACAGTGGCGGGGGGAGGGATTTTGTCTGGCCACAAAGCAAGGACCATTGGTCCCTTGTCCTTGGAATGTGAACTGAACCAAACAATGACAACCACCCCCAAAATCAGTTCCAACCACTCCTCAATCCCAATTTCAAATTGAACTAAATGTTCAAATGCAGAATATTTTAGCTAGAAAAAAGTGCAGTAGAAAACAAAGGCGAAGAGACGTTAAATGACACTCCCAGGATCACAGCTGGTCAACAGCAGAACTGGGCTAGAACCCAGGTATCCTTCCTCCCATCGTCCATTTTACTACTCCAGCATGCAACTTTTCTGAGACTGAGAGAATCCAATGACACAGGGGAGAAAAAAAAAAAAAAAATCTACAGCATTTTCCAGAACCTTCTACTTGGAATATTGAAATATTTTTTGAAGTAATCCCAAATCAAACCAGTTGAATACTAAACAGCATCTATATAAGATAGAGTACATCTGTAAACATTTAAACTGTTGTCTACTTCAATGATTCCCAAACAGACAGCTGCAATTTCTGAACAGGGACTATTCTAAGTATCATATGAAATTATCAAGCAAAGTTACTTTAATTTGTTTATATTTTTATTTTTTTATTTAAACAAATTTTTTTAATGTTTATTTTTGAGAGACAGAGAGACAAAGACAGAGTGTGAGCCAGGGAGGGGCAGAGAGAGAGGGAGACACAGGATCCGAAGCAGGCTCCAGGCTCTGAGCTGTCAGCACAGAGCCCGATGCGGGGCTCAAACTCACAAACCGCGAGATCATGACCTGACCCAAAGTCAGATGCTTCACCGACTGAGCAACCCAGGCGACCCAAATTCATTTATATTTTTAGAAGAAGATATATACTATTTAGCACTCAGGGGTAATGGGTATCTAAAAAAACAAACGGGAATAAAAGAGGTAAAATGGGCAATAGTATTGGGGAGGCCATCACCAGAGGCATCTGATTGCAGAATGGATGCAGTCAAGCTTATGTTAACTTCAAACACCGAAATTTTATAGTGAGACCTATGCGATCAGGTTCTCAGTGACTCTAGTACATTTTGCACAAATGTCCCCATATTCCCGGGTCAGTAATAATTCACCTCACAACTACGGATCACTTAGCATACCTCCAAAAGTACTTTGGGGCACATATTTCTTGTCACCCTGATAACCGTCCTGTGACGTATGAAGAATTAGTAGGGTACTGCCTCCTTTTCACCAATTAAGAACCAAGGCCCGAGGAGGTCAAGCAGCCCCCCGAAGACCACCCAAGTGGTGGATAAAACTGGGCCCAGGATTCCTGGTTCTTCAAACCAACTGGTCTCACCTTAGCCTTGGTTCGTGGGCAACATGGTAAAACTCAAGAGATCACCTTGTAGGCTTAGAATTTTAACTGTAACCACATTAAAAGATATAATTGACAAGGGTTTGCCCCACAACTTAGGGGTCCGCTGGATGACTGAGAAAACTCCCAAGAGGTAATTGAAAAAGAATTTTCTCAGAGGCTATATACTTCATCTCTAGGAAAAAGTACTACTCTAATTTCAGCCACTCTTCTCGGGGCCCAAGATACAGCCTAGAGGATTTGCTGGTCAAATGGAGTGTGAACAGCTGCTCCCTTCTCATATTCCCAACTTTTAAAATTCTTCTTTACGCTATACTTGGGGAACAAGTGTGAATTGGGGGCACCTCGGTGGCTCAGTCGGTTGAGCATCCGACTTTGGCTCAGGTCAAGATGCCATGGTTTCTGAAATCGAGCTGCGCATCAGGATCTGTGCTGACAGCTGGGAGCCTGGAGCCGTCTTGGGATTCTGTCTCCCTCTCTCTCTGCCCCTCCCCCATTCATGCTCGCTCTCTCTCTCTCTCTCTCTCTGTCTCACAAATAAATAAACATTAAAAAAAATGTGTGAATTGGTTAGTGTTGGGCCTGCCAGTAGATAGGGTTAATTTCAGTCAATAACCACACTTGGAAAGA